>NC_143045.1:36472500-36497500 GCF_057628025.1 Oncorhynchus mykiss
GATGCCCACTCTCTCTTGGGCCTTTGGACTCTGGGATGCCCACTCTCTCTTGGGCCTTTGGGTTACCGGGTTGTGATTTTCCTCCGTGCATCTGGTAACCCAAAAAAATATTTTAAAAAAACTGTCAATCCTGTCCGTGTCCGGGTGAGGTGAGGTTTCCCGTGTTGAGTCAAATTAAGCCGCAGGCGCCACTCCTGCCCTTCCGTCAATTCCTTTAAGTTTCAACTTTGCAACCATACTCCACCCAGAACCCAACGGACGCTGCAGGAGGTAGCTCGCCTCGCAGCAACAGTTAAGATACGCTATTGCAGCTGGAATTACCGCGGCTGATGGCACCAGAATTGCCCTCCAATGGATCCTTGTTAAAGGATTTAAAGTGTACTCATTCCAATTACAGGGCCTCGAATTTGCGCGCCTGCTGCCTTCCTTGGATGTGGTAGCCGTTTCTCAGGCTCCCTCTCCGGAATCGAACCCTGATTCCCCGTTACCCGTGGTCACCATGGTAGGCACAGAAAGTACCATCGAAAGTTGATAGGGCAAACATTCGAATGAGACGTCACCGCCACAAAGGGCGCGCAATCGGCTCGAATCACCAAAGCGGCCGGGGAAACCGAGATTGGCCTGCATGGTTTTTGGATCTGATAAATGCACGTATCCCCGGAGGTTAGCGCTCGTTGGCATGTATTAGCTCTAGAATTGCCACAGTTATCCAAGTAACGTTGGAGCGATCAAAGGAGCCATAACTGATTTAATGAGCCATTCGCACTTTCACTGTACCGGCCGTGTGTACTTAGACTTGCATGGCTTAATCTTTGAGACTACTGGCAGGATCAACCAGGTAGCCACTCACAACTTAGATGTTGTACCTGGTCGCACTAAGCAAAGAACAACCAGGGACCGGTCCTATCCCGTCAGGGGAGGAGGCCCTGGCGCAATCCACCGTGCGCCCAGCGGGAGGCCCTGAACTGCCCATGGCCGGAGCCACAGGTGCCTGGGCGCCGCTCGAGAGGTATCTTGTCTAGCTGGAGCGTCTATTCGGAACGCCATCAACTGGGCAAAAAGGAACCACAACCTCGGTTGGGACAGACCGCTTGGGTCAACCGGGTAGGTCCACGTTAAAGACAGGGTTTGAGAATACGTGTTTCTGGCGCCGATGCGTTACGGGATGACCATCACCACATGCTTCGCAGCCATGAGTGTGCCACTCCCCGCACCGGAACACCAATGTAGGACCACTTGGTGAGACAGTACGGCTGGATCTCGTACCGACGGTGCGCAGCTGGAGCATATCGAAATCGGGGTAAACCGATTCCGAAAGGGGCTCCCCTGATAGAGGCAAATCCACTTGGGTCGGGAGGGAACATCCATCAGAACACCAGCCCAAAGGCCGGCCGATAGAGGCCCTCCCAGGTGGAAAACGAATGCAAATCAGTCAGAGGAAATTAAACTGGCTGGACAACAGAGGAGAACCATGGAGACGCATCGTGAAACAAGTGTGGGACTGGACTGGAGAGATAGCCCTCACCAGGGCTAAACAACCACCAATCGGTCGCCGAAGGGACGGGCACCTTCATTGGACCAGAACCATGGTCATTGGATGAACCAAACCCACAAGGTAATAGCTGGGATAGAGCACCTGCCCAGGACAAGGCTCAATATCCTCCCACCACCAAGCTGGGAAACGTGGATCAAAAGTTAGGACACATCGGGCGCCGAAGGGTCTGGTCAAACCACTAAATCGGTCGCCGGCGGGAAATGTCCAAAGTACCATGGTTCCGAGGGTCTGACTTCCCTCAAAACTGTCCGTTACTCATTTTCTATTCGGACTGAGCAGTTTGACACCACCCCCGTCTCTCTAGGACATGGAAGTCTTGTTGTCAAAAACCAGGTTTCTGATATCGCGCCGGTACCTGTCTGTTGAGAGAGAGGGTATGAGACGAAATTTGGGACATCTAGCCCTTCGGGAAGTATTTTTAATCATTTTTTGAAAATTACAGAAATTGGTCGAAAAAATGACAGAGTCGCACTTTTCACAGCCGTGCACCTGGTAATTGAAAACGTGCATCTGGTAACCCAAATTGCGGTTCTCGATGCGCTTACTAGTGTTACAGATATACATGTCCGATAAATGCGCACCCTACTACGGACCTTTTTCAATGGGGGACGGCCTGAATTATTTATGGAAGGTATGATTACTTTCTTTTTCTCCGTGCAACTGGTGATTGAAAACGTGCATCTGGTAACCCAAAAATTATAAAACCGTTTTAAATACTTTTACCGGTCATTCTATTGATATAGCCCGCTAGGGGAGTAACCCACTACGGCCCTGTCTCGGTCAGGGCCGTCCTTAGGTGCTTTATGGACGGTTTTAAATATTACGATGGATGCAGATTGTGATTTTCCTCCGTGCAACTGGTGATTGAAAACGTGCATCTGGTAACCAAAAAACTATAAAATCGTTTTAAATACTTTTACCGGTCATTCTATTGATATAGCCCGCTAGGGGAGTACCCTACTACGGCCCTCTCTCGGTCAGGGCCGTCCTTAGGTGCTTTATGGACGGTTTTAAATATTACGATGGATGCAGACTGTGATTTTCCTCCGTGCAACTGGTGATTGAAAACGTGCATTTTGTAACCAAAAAATTATAAAATCGCTTTAAATACTTTTACCGGTCATTCTATTGATATAGCCCGCTAGGGGAGTAACCCACTACGGCCCTGTCTCGGTCAGGGCCGTCCTTGAGTGCTTTATAGACAGTTTAAGAAATTACGATGGATGCAGATTGTGATTGTTTTGCAAAAGACCCGTGTGCATCTGGTAACCCAAAAATTATAAAACTGTTTTAAATAATTTTACCGGTCATTCTATTGATATAGCCCGCTAGGGGAGTACCCTACTACGGCCCTCTCTCGGTCAGGGCCGTCCTTGGGTGCTTTATGGACGGTTGTAAATATTACGATGGATGCAGATTGTGATTTTCCTCCGTGCAACTGGTGATTGAAAACGTGCATCTTGTAACAAAAAAAATTATAAAATCGTTTTAAATACTTTTACCGGTCATTCTATTGATATAGCCCGCTAGGGGAGTAACCCACTACGGCCCTGTCTCGGTCAGGGCCGTCCTTGAGTGCTTTATAGACAGTTTAAGAAATTACGATGGATGCAGATTGTGATTGTTTTGCAAAAGACCCGTGTGCATCTGGTAACCCAAAAATTATAAAACTGTTTTAAATAATTTTACAGGTCATTCTATTGATATAGCCCGCTAGGGGAGTAACCCACTACGGCCCTGTCTCGGTCAGGGCCGTCCTTGAGTGCTTTATAGACAGTTTAAGAAATTACGATGGATGCAGATTGTGATTGTTTTGCAAAAGACCCGTGTGCATCTGGTAACCCAAAAAGACCCGTGTGCATCTGGTAACCCAAAAAGACCCGTGTGCATCTGGTAACCCAAAAATTATAAAACTGTTTTAAATACTTTTACCGGTCATTCTAATATTAAATCCCACTATGGAGCCCCACTACTGGGGAAAATTCACCGGAGGGCGCCAAAGGTAAATGGATTTTAGAATCCTCCATATATTGTAGCTTTGGCGCACTCCAGTGAATTTTTTAAAGTACCGGGGCTTCATAGTGGGAAGTAATATTAGGAGTCCAGGTAAATGTATTTTGAAACACATTTTTAATCATTTTAATGCATAAATGACACAAATACAAGGGTGAATTTCAAACAAATATGCTTTCATTAATCAGTTAATCATTTATTGATTTGTCCCTCAATCAGTGTCCGGGCCCGGCTGGCATTTTTGGGCAAATTATGGTACCGGTAGTGGCGTGCCTGCGTTTCCAGAGAGTGACACATATGGTCAGCCACAGTTCCTCGGTCTGTATCCGAGCCTTGGTTAAAGTTCAATGTGGCAACACTGCGTCGAATTGTACCGAAGGTCACTTTACTTCCAATGCCAAACTCTGCAAAGATTTGCCCCACATACTCACACAGATTACCGTAAGGTTGACCGCAGGATGTGAAAAAGAAGTTCTATTTCTGAGGTCATTCCACTCAGATGAGGCCTGATTTGATGGAATCGTTTAAGCCAAGTGTATTCCTCCTGACATAGAACAATTCTGCACTCCCCAAAGCTATAGTTTGTTTTGTGGCTAGCTACACACATCTGATAACCCCCACCTTCCGGGGTTACTTCATTGAAATCACTCTCACTAAACATGGTGACTGGGGATCGTCGAGTGCCATTAAATATGGCCAACCGGCTGGACATGAGAGCTGCAAACCTACGCCTGTCAGAGCAGGTGGCACGGACCTCCAGCCTACTGAGAACTGAAGGAATGGCTTGATTGCTTAGCTCAACAAAGCGTTTTAACTCCGCAGCGCTGAGCACCTCGTCCCTGCAGCGTTGGCGGAATTTTGCCCTATGAGTTGCCTGGCTCTGCCGTGAGTCCCTGTCCATCTTCGCCAAGCAGAGTAACATCTTTCGAATTCCAACGACCTTAGCTTGCATACCATTTGGCCGGAACTGAATAAGATAATTCAGGAAACCTCGAACATCGGCCCGGTACATTTTTAACGTGGATGGTGCCAAACCACGGTCATCACATTGACCATACCACTCATACACACGTCTGTAGTTATCCAGAAAACACAGTCCTTCATCGGCCTTGCCCTCTGACATAATGCGGAGGAATTCCCGTACTCGGGATATACTGGTGCGACTATTGTCAATTTGTTTAACTGAAGGGTGTCTACCCGTAATATATTGTTCATATTGAGTCAAAATTGCATTACTCCAAACCTCCATTCTGGACGGGACGCCGCCGTCCTCATCACTCTCGCTCTCCGTGGAAGTCGCCACGACACAGCCTTGCTCCCTCGGATCCGAGCACAGTTCACTACCGACCTGACTGATTGGCTGCACCGCCGCCGACGCACCTGCCGTCTGATCACCCTCGTCCACAGGCTGCTGCTCCACGGACAACTCACTTTCAAAACACTCCAAAATCACAGGGTCCTCCGGCCGCGGTTCAACACCGTTGTCAGGCTGCATATACTGCCCTGATTCGGGCTGCTGTCTCTCACTCGAAAACCGGCTAAATTGCATAGCATTCGTCCACTCCATAGTACCGAACTTAAGTCCGTGTACAGCCTTGAAATGTCGGTCTAGCCGCACGATATTCTGTTTACAACAAAGTCCACAGTCGCGTCTTGGTCTGCTGCTCATAGCTTCTCTCTCCGGCCTTCCTCCGTGTCTCTTTGTTTGCTCCACCAAACAAACTAACCCTAACCCTGACCCTGACCCTGACCCTAACCCTAACCCTAATTCTAACTCTAATTGTAATCATTAACCTAACCACTAAGAATAAAATACCATTCTTCATTTTGTGGACTGTTGAAATTATCCCACTTCCCCCCCCTTGTTTTAACATAATTTTGAAGACTTTTGGAACCCAAAGGACAGTAGGGTTAGACCACACCCACACACAGACATCCCCCAACCCCATCAAGTCTACACCTTAGAGATTCCTTTGATCGGTTTCATTGGCGGTATTTCTAGACACTGAGATGACATGTTTCTATTTGTACCTGGTGTCAACAAGACCCCAACATACCCACTCATTCTCCGTCATCTCTCCCCGACCCCAACATACCCACTCATTCTCCGTCATCTCTCCCCGACCCCAACATACCCACTCATTCTCCGTCATCTCTCCCCGACCCCAACATACCCACTCATTCTCCGTCATCTCTCCCCGACCCCAACATACCCACTCATTCTCCGTCATCTCTCCCCGACCCCAACATACCCACTCATTCTCCGTCATCTCTCCCCGACCCCAACATACCCACTCATTCTCCGTCATCTCTCCCCGATGCCAGCTTTCATAATTCCTTATATATAAAACTCTGTGTTATTGAGTGGGTGTGTTGGCATGTGTGTGTGTGTGTGTGTGTGTGTGCGTGTGTGTGTGTGTTTGTGTGTGTCTGAGGGATAGAGTGAGTAATGATGCAACATTGAGTGCATGCCCTGCAATAATGAACAGAAAGCCAGCACTGGTAACCTTGTTCAGCTGTCACGCATGCAGTGTGTGTGTGTGTGTGTGTGTGTGTGTGTGTGTGTGCGTGTGTGCGTGTGTGCGTGTGTGCGTGCGTGTGTGTGTGTGTGTGTGTGTGTGTGTGACAGCTACAGCCCCATGTCTGGCGTGTCCATCTGTTGTCGCATGCTGAATTACAAAAGAGGTTCCCTTCTTTTTTCTGCTGAGGAGATGAAGTGCTTCCAGCCAGGGGTAGATGCCAGGCTGGTGTCAGTATGATTGGGACTGTGTGTTATACTACACTGTCTGTGAATAGATGCGTGATAAATCTGTTGTTTCTGTGTGTTAATGCTAACATGCATATTTTTCATTTATATTGTTTTATACCTGACTATTGTGACTGACCCCTAAATTTGACTGATCCGAAATGAAGGAAAGCTTTGACTACGTACAAACTCAGTGAGCATTGCCTTGCTATTGAGAGAGAAAGCCGTAGGCAGACCTGGCTCTCAAGAGAAGACAGGCTATGGTGCACACTGCCCACAAAATGAGGTGGACACTGAGCTGAACTTCCTAATATAACTTGCTTTGGCAATGTAAACATACAGTATGTTTCCATTGCTAATGAAGCCCTTTCAATTGATTTGAGAGAGAGAGAGAGGGGGGGAGGGGGGGGGGGGGGGGGGGCAGGATGTAGAATCCTTGACCAGTGGTCCTGACTGTATAATATGATAATCTCCAGTAGGGGAGCTGTTGTCTTCATTCCTTCTCTCAGACATGTAATAATGTGTGTCTGTGTGTGAGTCTGTGTGTGTGTGTCATATGTGTGTGTATCCTGTCCTTGATCATCCCTATGTTCCCCTTTGTTCCCTCCTCTCTTCTGTAGAGTTCCTAACAAACTCAGACAGTCTGTGTGATTCCTCTGAGTGGCAGACAGACAGACAGACCACAGAGACTCAGACATGTTCTCATGGGAACACTAGGATCCAGCAGAGGAGGCCAGGGAGAAACAGGGGAAGCACTTAGAACTACTCACTTCACTGAGAACTCCATACCCGGCAATGACAGGGGACATGGGACATCACTCAGATCCCACACCTGGGATACACAGGGGAGAGGGATGGGGAGCCAGTGGGAGGTTAATGGTGGAAAGTGAAAAGTTTTCATTGAAAAGTAATTTCCTTTAGTTTCCTTTAGTTTTTATATAGTTTTTTGTTTAGATTTGCTTCAGTTTTCCTTAACTTCTCCTTTTGTTTTCCTTTAGTTTCCATTAGTTTTGCAGTCTTCCAAGGTCGCTGTACTTACGCCATGACAGGTCAGCTGGTGAGGATTTGTTTTGACATTGGGCCCGATACCCTGACAATGGGATACCTGTGTTGACATGTCAAGTTAAGATTGTTATGTCGAAGGTGAGCCTGGAGTAAAGCCTGATGCTGACGATGGTGCTAGAGAAGTGTTGGTGTCCAGACACGGAGAAGTTGTAGCCTAGTGTTCTCTGTCTGACTGACTCTCTGAGTGACTGTGTGGCAGCAGCAGCACCAGCTAAATGACTGACTCTCTGAGTGACTGTGTGGCAGCAGCAGCAGCTAAATGACTGACTCTCTGAGTGACTGTGTGGCAGCAGCACCAGCTAAATGACTGACTCTCTGAGTGACTGTGTGGCAGCAGCACCAGCTAAATGACTGACTCTCTGAGTGACTGTGTGGCAGCAGCAGCAGCTAAATGACTGGTTCTCTGAGTGACTGTGTGGCAGCAGCAGCAGCAGCTAAATGACTGACTCTGAGTGACTGTGTGGCAGCAGCAGCAGCAGCTAAATTACTGACTCTCTGAGTGACTGTGTGGCAGCAGCAGCAGCAGCTAAATGACTGACTCTCTGAGTGACTGTGTGGCTGCAGCAGCAGCAGCTAAATGACTGACTCTCTGAGTGACTGTGTGGCAGCAGCAGCAGCAGCTAAATGACTGACTCTCTGAGTGACTGTGTGGCAGCAGCAGCAGCTAAATGACTGACTCTCTGAGTGACTGTGTGGCAGCAGCAGCACCAGCTAAATGACTGACTCTGAGTGACTGTGTGGCAGCAGCAGCACCAGCTAAATGACTGACTCTCTGAGTGACTGTGTGGCAGCAGCAGCAGCAGCTAAATGACTGACTCTCTGAGTGACTGTGTGGCAGCAGCAGCAGCAGCTAAATGACTGACTCTCTGAGTGACTGTGTGGCAGCAGCAGCAGCTAAATGACTGACTCTCTGAGTGACTGTGTGGCAGCAGCAGCAACAGCTAAATGACTGACTCTGAGTGACTGTGTGGCAGCAGCAGCACCAGCTAAATGACTGACTCTCTGAGTGACTGTGTGGCAGCAGCAGCAGCAGCTAAATGACTGACTCTCTGAGTGACTGTGTGGCAGCAGCAGCAGCAGCTAAATGACTGACTCTCTGAGTGACTGTGTGGCAGCAGCAGCAGCTAAATGACTGACTCTCTGAGTGACTGTGTGGCAGCAGCAGCAGCAGCTAAATGACTGACTCTGAGTGACTGTGTGGCAGCAGCACCAGCTAAATGACTGACTCTCTGAGTGACTGTGTGGCAGCAGCAGCTAAATGACTGACTCTCTGAGTGACTGTGTGGCAGCAGCAGCAGCTAAATGACTGACTCTCTGAGTGACTGTGTGGCAGCAGCAGCAGCAGCTAAATGACTGACTCTCTGAGTGACTGTGTGGCAGCAGCAGCACCAGCTAAATGACTGACTCTCTGAGTGACTGTGTGGCAGCAGCAGCAGCTAAATGACTGACTCTCTGAGTGACTGTGTGGCAGCAGCAGCAGCAGCTAAATGACTGACTCTGAGTGACTGTGTGGCAGCAGCAGCAGCTAAATGACTGACTCTCTGAGTGACTGTGTGGCAGCAGCACCAGCTAAATGACTGACTCTCTGAGTGACTGTGTGGCAGCAGCACCAGCTAAATGACTGACTCTCTGAGTGACTGTGTGGCAGCAGCAGCAGCAGCTAAATGACTGACTCTCTGAGTGACTGTGTGGCTGCAGCAGCAGCTAAATGACTGACTCTCTGAGTGACTGTGTGGCTGCAGCAGCAGCTAAATGACTGACTCTCTGAGTGACTGTGTGGCAGCAGCAGCAGCAGCTAAATGACTGACTCTCTGAGTGACTGTGTGGCAGCAGCACCAGCTAAATGACTGACTCTGAGTGACTGTGTGGCTGCAGCAGCAGCTAAATGACTGACTCTGAGTGACTGTGTGGCAGCAGCACCAGCTAAATGACTGACTCTCTGAGTGACTGTGTGGCAGCAGCACCAGCTAAATGACTGACTCTCTGAGTGACTGTGTGGCTGCAGCAGCAGCTAAATGACTGACTCTCTGAGTGACTGTGTGGCAGCAGCACCAGCTAAATGACTGACTCTCTGAGTGACTGTGTGGCAGCAGCACCAGCTAAATGACTGACTCTCTAAGTGACTTTGTGACAGCAGCACCAGCTGGCTGTCTGACAGGCCAGGACATGAATGATAGGTCTGTACAGAGAAACATGACAGACAGTTTTACTATACCAGCTGCTACCAAATAGTCTCTCGTAACCTTATCTCCTTAACCCCTCTCAAACACACACTATCTTAAGTTCTCTCTCTCTCTCTTTCTCTCTCCCTCTCTCTCTCTTACTCATATTTCCCTCTTGTCTCTGCTATTTAGCACCCTGAAACCTGGGCCTAGCATATCAGCCTTGGTTCTCTTCTCTAGTAGATGTGAGTTAGTAGACTCTGTCCTCCTATCTCCAGAGCCATATGCCATGCCTTATATTGGTGACCCTGGTATCTAGTTCTGTGACAGCTGGCCAGGCACTAATGAACTCTCCTCTCTTATCTCTTAGGCTGTGTCAGGCTGGGCGTGAACGTGTGGGAGTGTGTGTGCCAATGGGGGTTTATTTTGGGACAAAATCTGGGACACAGATACTGTACAGCCTGGGGCTGCCAAAAGATCCAAAATCTACCTGACTCATGCTACCACAATATAATTCCCATAGCCTTTAAACTAAGCTCAGATACAATGCATGAAAACATTGAGAGAAAATCTCTTCTTTTCACATAGCAGAATTGAACAGTGATTTCAGTTCTTATCCAGAATCACAACAGATGTCGTTAGATCCCGAACAGGTCACGACTAAGGGAAGTAGGCTTAGGATAGACTATTCATTTTAGATGTCAGAGGTGTAATCATGAAATCTTTTTTGAAAAAACCAACCCAAAACAAACGAGAAAATTGATTTTTGGTCTTGATCATGGTAATGTCGAAGTGAACGAAGTCTACCATGCGATTTGATGTGGCCCGGGCTCTAATGCGGGGTTGTATTGCCCGCTGGAGGCTGCGCGCGGAAAGGCACGGAACAGAGTATGAGCACTTCCTTTCCACTCGCGGCCGTGACTGCTGCAGTGAGATCGAACGGAGAGAAACTGTCAGGAGCCAATGGCTACCCTCCCTTCTGTTCAGAGGGAGAGAGAGAGAGAGAGAGAGAGAGAGAGAGAGAGAGAGAGAGAGAGAGAGAGAGAGAGAGAGAGAGAGAGAGAGAGAGAGAGAGAGAGAGAGAGAGAGAGAGAGAGAGAGAGAGAGAGAGAGAGAAGAGAGAGAGAGAGAGAGAGAGAGAGAGAGAGAGAGAGAGAGAGAGAGAGAGAGAGAGAGAGAGAGAGAGAGAGAGAGAGAGAGAGAGAGAGAGAGAGAGAGAGAGAGAGAGAGAGAGAGAGAGAGAGAGAGAGAGAGAGAGAGAGAGAGAGAGAGAAGAGAGAGAGAGAGAGAGAGAGAGAAAGAGAGAGAGAGAGAGAGAGAGAGAGAGAGAGAGAGAGAGAGAGAGAGGAGAGAGAGAGAGAGAGAGAGAGAAAAAAATATATATATATACAAATATGTATATTATTGTCTATCTCACTTGCTTTGGCAATGTTAACACATGTTTCCCATGTCAGTAAACCCCCTTGAATTGAGAGAAAACAAAAACAAATGTAGGAGATGGGACAGTCCAGTGTAGTTGAATCATATGCTTACACCCAAAAAGGCACAAGATAAACTGTAGGATGAACTGTATCAAGTCAACGTATTCAAGTTAGTCATTTTCTGTAAAGAGTAGCCAAAGATTCAAAAAACAAATCCACTGCCTCTCTGCTCCCTGGTCTCCGCCTCACTTTGCCTGTCATCCACAGGTCTGCTGCCTCAGAGAAGCAGAACCACCCGCCTCGCACACACCTCTCTCTCCTTTCCAACAGAGAGAGAGAAAGAGAGAGAGAGAGCGCTCCTATTGCGACAGTCAGAGCGCTCCTCCTCTCAGCAAGGCCGACACCATACACAACCAACGCCAATGTCCCCTCCACTCCCCCCGTATTCTCCCTCTATCTTCACTTAAAGCTCCTTCCAGTGACGTCTTAAAAAGAGGCGAAGGAAAAATAGACTTTGATCCACAGCAGGTTGGCGCATCGGACAGAGCTGGGAAGCTTAAGCCAAGGAGAGTGCAGTTTCCTCTGGCTATACTGTTGAACGTTTGTACGTGGAAGCAAGCAAGCTGAGGACCTGCATCATAAGCAAAGTGGATAGAAAAAAAGAGAGAACATTGCATTCCAATCACGTCTTCATTTTCTCTCTCTTTGCCTGAGCCACAGCGGTAAGAGAGAGAGAGCAAGGGACATAGAGAGAGAGAGAGAGAGAGAGAGGGAGAGGGAGAGAGAGAGAGGGAGAGAGGGAGAGAGACAGAGAGAGAGAGAGACAGAGAGAGAGAGAGAGAGCAACGGGAAAATCACGGCAGGAAGAATAGGCAGAGAAGGAAAGAGAGAGATCCAACAATCTTTAAACTCGTGGTGCTTTTTTCCGGATTGCAGTGCCAAAGTAAGGTGAGTGGTGCGTGTGTGAATATGTGCGTGTGTTAATGTGTATCCTTATTGCATATAGCTAAGCCACGGACGTGGGAGGGAAAGGAACGCACTCGTTGATGGTGAGAATGGAGCAGAGGAATCTGGCTATCCTATCTGATCAATGAGCATTTTGTTTCTCACATTCAACGGTTTCGAGCCGATGTCACGACGAAAGCACCTGCATGGCGCTCGGCTCGCATTCCAACAGCTTCTTTTCCTTACCTTATATAGGTTTCATTTCTATTGCCTTTACATCCCCACGTTTGTTTCATAATTCGGGTTTGCCAGTTCTTTGACATACAACAGACATTGTCAATGTATTTATTTATTATTTCATTGCGTTTTCCGTATAGACAATCGTGTCCATAATTGAACCTATGTTTCTTTAATGGATGTACCTACCCGGTGCTAACAGTTTGTGGTTTGGTCAAGGTACAGGGTTTGATGGTGTTACGCTGTATGGATGTGTACGGCTCATTCCTATGCATATTTTTCTTGTTTCTCCTTCTCTCCCTCTTTCAACAGCCCATAACGGAAGGCACGCGGGACATCTCACCTCCCCCGCTACACGGGCTACGGCAAAAGCAGGCGATGTGAAGTTGGATCCCATTAAACTGAGTAGGTACCCGGGGATATAACCGCTGACACCCAGGAATATAACACGTTACCAACCACTGTGGGACGTGGAAATGCTAAACGATCGGAAAGAGTAAGGGAGAATACGTTTTCTCTCTTTTTTTTAGTGTTTTTCGGATTTTGTATTATTTAATGGACAGCGCCTGCAGGAGCTTTGTGTGTTTTCCATGGGATCTCAGCACCACGGACAGCGCATAGATTTGCAATACAAGCCAAATGGTGGAGGCAGAGCACTGGGAACATACAAAGTGCGCTATTCATCGTAGTGTGTGTGTGTGTGTGTGCGTGTGTGTGTGTGTGTGTGTGTGTGTGTGTGTGTGTGTGTGTGTGTGTGTGTGTGTGTGTGTGTGTGCAGTTTTGATACGAACAGCGGTGATGGTAAAGGGAATCGTTTCATAGGTAGTAACGTGTCCTAAATGTATGTCATTTTCGTTTACTATGACCATAAGGACCGGGGGCTAAGGGCATGGGAGGGGAGATGACAAATCCGTTTTTTGTTATTTTTTCTCTCTAGCCCTTGAGCAGCTGATGTCATCTTCGTTCATCTATAGCATATTGTATTTACATATGGAGGTTAAGCTAAACATATCTTATTTTGGTAGGCTATGAACAATCTGCAATTTGTTCTCAAACGTTTAACCCGGCAGTTGCCCCGAAGACAATGACATGTAATCAGTTGTCACTTGAATGTTATACCCTTATAACAAATAGCTGTATTTCCTAAGGTTGTTTAATTAGAACACTGCCCAAACGTCCTCTCGTCCTCTTGTTCTCTCTGGTCCGTGCCTTGAGCCCTGATGAAAAGCTATGTCCCTGTCCCTAGGTTAACGGGGGTATAGCTCACGCTATGGCGTGATTAATCTGGCGAAACCACACTGTCGTTCATTTTCACAACAACAAAGCAAACTCCGGTGTCTGATTTTCCCGCGAGAGGTTTGCTATGTTATGTATTAAATACAGAGAGATACCCTCTCCTCTCCTCTCTTCCACGGCCACCTGGTGTTGCCATCCTTCATTCATTCATTGAGATAAGCATCTCCGAGTTTGATTTATGGCAACCTTAGGCTAGTGGTAGGTACTCATAACGTGGAATATGGTGACGTTAAACCAGACCAATAGGGACATTTGTAATTATTTTAGGTTGGTGTGTAATGAATTAAACAGTCAGTGTTGCTACGTTGATACACCAATGTCGCTGTGTTCATTTATTTCCATGTGCACCTTCCATGAGACAGCAATACTAACGGTTTCTCTCTCTCTGTCTCTTTTTCTCCTCTTTGTCACATTCTTCACCCCACTGTCCCTGTGTGTGTGTCCTGTCTGTGTCTGTCCCTGTGTGTGTGTCCTGTCTGTGTCTGTCCCTGTGTCTGTCCCTGTGTGTGTCTGTATATGTCTGTGTGTGTGTGTGTGTGTGTGTGTGTGTGTGTGTGTGTGTGTGTGTGTGTGTGTGTGTGTGTGTGTGTGTGTGTGTGTGTGTGTGTGTGTGTGTGTGTGTGTGTGTGTGTGTGTTTGTGTTTGTGTCTGTGCCCCTTCTCCCTCTCCCTCTCTTGTCTATGGTCTCAGTGCTGTGAAGTGGCTTGCCATAGCCGTGACTTCTTCAGGTCTCAGTGAGGATGCTGTGGGTTACCTTGCTGAGCACCATAGCCTTAGGATGGACCACCCCAATCCCACTGCTGGAGGACTCGGAGGAGATCGACGAGCCCTGCTTCGAGCCCTGCTACTGCCAAGTCAAAGAGGGCGTATTTCACGTCCACTGCGACAGCAAAGGATTTACGAACGTCAGTCAGATCTCCCAGATATGGACACGGCCCTTCAAACTCAACCTGCAGAGGAACTCCATGAGGAAGCTGTACTTCAACAGTTTTCTTCACCTCAACAACGCCGTATCCATTAATCTGGGGAATAATGCGCTACAGGACATCCACGCCGGAGCATTTAACGGATTGGGAATTCTGAAACGGCTGTTCCTCCATGAGAACAAACTAGAGGTTTTCCGGAATGACACCTTCATGGGTCTGGAAAGCTTGGAATACCTGCAAGCGGACTACAATGTCATCAAGAGGATAGAGAGCGGAGCCTTCAGGCACCTCCACAAACTCAGAGTACTCATCCTAAATGACAATCTGATACCAGTCCTGCCCAGCTATCTATTCAGGTCGGTGTCACTAACACACCTGGACCTGAGGGGAAACCGGTTAAAGACATTACCATATAAGGGCACGTTGGAATATGTGGGGCGGAGCCTGATGGAGATTCAGCTAGAGGAGAATCCATGGATCTGTGAGTGTGATATAGTTCAGCTAAAAACATGGTTGGAACGCGTTCCCTACACAGCACTGGTAGGAGAGATCACCTGCGAGTACCCCTTCCACTTGCACGGGAAAGATTTACGAGAGATCAAACGCAGTGAGCTCTGTCCGTTACTTTCAGACGCGGAAATCGAGGCCAAACTGGGAATCCCTCGGTCTCCGTTCAACAACGAGAACACGTGGCCAACGAAACCGTCCTCCATGCTGTCTTCGTTCCACAACACGGCGTCATCTGTGGAGTACAAAGAGAGACATGTCAAACCCACCAAGCGGCCCAGGCCAACCAAAAACCCTCCCACCCCTCGTAGCCTCTACCCCGGTCTGAACCAGCCCCCTATAGCTGGCTACCAGACCCGCCCCCCCATCCCCATTGTCTGCCCTTCTGGATGTATCTGCAACCTCCATATCAACGACCTGGGGCTAACGGTCAACTGTAAAGAGAAGGGCTTTCATAATATCTCAGAGCTCCTGCCCAGGCCTCTCAATGCCAAGAAACTTTATCTGAGCGGAAATCTGATACAGAAAATCTACCGGTCTGATTTCTGGAACTTTTCCAGCTTGGATTTACTACACTTGGGGAATAACCGGATATCATATGTCCAGGAAGGGGCATTTATCAACCTTCCCAACCTGAAGAGTTTGTATCTGAATGGGAACGACATTGAGAGGCTAACCCCCGGTATGTTCCGGGGCTTACAAACGTTGAGTTATCTTTATTTTGAGTATAACGTGATTCGTGAGATCCAGCCGGCGTCATTCTCTCTCATGCCCAGCCTTCAGCTTGTTTTCCTCAACGACAACCTCCTCCGCACCCTCCCCACCGACGCCTTCGCAGGTACAAGCCTGGCGCGACTCAACCTCCGCAATAACTACTTCCTGTCCCTTCCTGTGCGTGGTGTTCTAGAACACCTGCATTCCATCGTCCAGGTGGACCTTCATCAGAACCCCTGGGACTGCTCCTGTGACATCATCCCCCTCAAAACCTGGATGGAGAAGCTGTCCTCTGTCATCATGGTTAGTGATGTCATCTGTAAGACTCCTGATTTTGCCTTTGGGAAGGATCTGAGGTCGCTGGATGCTGAAGTCATCTGTCCAGAGCTGAAGTACTCATCCGGACCCTCCCCAGCTCTCTTCCCCTCTGATGACATGACCACCGGTAGCTCTGGTCTGGGGGAGGCTGTGGGGAGGGGGCCGGTGCCTCTATCAGTCCTAATCCTCAGTCTTCTCGTACTGTTCATCTCAGCTGTTTTCGTGGCCGCGGGCCTCTTCGCCTTCGTCCTGCGGAGACGGAAGAAGCTACCCTTCCGGAAACGCTCTGAGGTGGATCTGACGGGAATCCAAATGCAGTGCAGGATATTCGAGGATCCGCCGAGACAGACCAGCAGTGGAAGCATAGGCTCACCTGAAAAGCCAACCAGCGGGCACACACATACACACACGCATGGTCACGTTGGCCACACACACACTCACGGTCACGTCTATGATTACATTCCTCACCCTGTGACGCAGATGTGCAACAACCCCATTTACAAGCCCCGGGAGGGAGAGGTAGGGGAGGGGGAGGGGGGACAGTTTGCAGAAACAAAAGAGAACAACAGTAATTACCGAACCCTCTTAGAGAAGGAGAGGGAATGGACTCTAGCCATGTCTAATTCACAGCTCAACACTATCGTCACGGTAAACCACAATACAGGGGATATATCGAGTTTTCACGAGAACAGTGGGCTGTGTCCCACCGTGATTGACAGCCAGAGACCCACGCCAACTGTCGGCTTCGTAGACTGTCTGTATGGAACGGTGCCGAAGCTCAAGGACATGCACGTTGCACATGCACACCCACCCGGTATGCAATACCCGGACTTACAACAGGACGCACGTCTCAAGGAGACGCTGCTGTTCACAGCAGGGAAAGGCTGCTACCCTGACCCCTCCCAAAGCGATTACCTCGAGTTAAGGGCCAAACTCCAAACCAAGCCGGATTACCTCGAAGTACTGGAGAAATCATATCGGTTCTAACACACGGAGTTTAGCAAAAGCTACGTATAGACACACACTCTCCCTTTTCCATTCCCCAAACGGAACAAAATCACAGAAGAAAAACTAAACAAAAAAGCAGCATGATATTAAAATGAAATATTATATGACAAAAAGTTTTCCCCCAAAATCGCTTTGGAGGAAAGGCCATTCTCAGATATTCAATGAAGTGCCTTTTTTCAGAGTAGCCAGCAATGTTATCAACCCTTATTTTTATATGGAACAGATTGGTCTATATGCTGAGGAGAGTGAGAGAACGAGAAAGAGGATAGAGACACCGGGAAAAAACACAACATCCGAAAATATATCCCGTCAAACTGAACCCTTCATGAGCTCTCAAACGGTGGAGTAACCCGGTGCGGGAGCTGGATGTCTCCACTGGGCTCGTGCTTCTGTCTCGCTATCTTTCAGGTGGATATATAAACGCCCGGGTGCCGTGCACATGAAGCTAGTAGGAAATAAATGAAACATTAAGAAAATGAATTGCAGTTTGCTGCATGCACTCGACCCATTGCAGTGGTGAGGGATTTTCTCAGAACCATCACTCACGTATTAATAGAGATACTGTAACACATTACGGTTCAGTGTTCTATTTAATTTTATATATTATTATCATTATTATTATTATTATTAAAGAGGACTACTATATATCTGGGTGCAATTCTCAAGGACGTGCTCGCCCAAGGATGAAAATAACATTTGTGAATATATTATATGATGACGCTCAAGGTTTTCTGGAAATCCACGCTCTTTCTTAAAAACCATGCATCGGATTATCTCATCGACACTAACGGCTTTGTAGGGGGCACTTTTAATGTTTTCTCTCTTACAAAGATTTGAAGAAAATATGTGCATATATTTATTCTGTAATTTCAGTGAACATTTTATTGTAAAGGTAAAGTTAAATAAATGTATAGTGAATATGCGTCTGGTATAGCCTTCTTAATAAAAACTCTCATATTAAATGAAAAGGGTGCTACCACGGAACGTTTGTGAAGAACGTAGAGGTAATATGTTTGGTGTGGCTCTATACTGTGCTGTGTCTGCGCATAGCAGCATAATACACGGACATCTCTAGTGGCTTGATTACATTTTTAGTTGTGCTGCTGTGGCCAAGAATATGGGCATTTGCTGCTACTGTACAATGGTCGTTTACTTGAGGTAGGCTGAGTCGGGAAGGCGTGCAACTTCGATAGTAGCTGGCGATACCAAAACTAAAAGAGGAAGAGAGAGACACGTCTTTGCGAGATGCAGAATTGAAAATGAGCCAATTAATGAATCAAGTTTTGTCCGATGGGTAATGTAAATGCACCATTGTGTTCTCATTTCATTGTGACTGTTTTCACATGAAAGTTCAACGAATTATCTAAAAAAAGACCGCGCGTCTGAAGGACCCACTTGAAGCTCATTCGCTGCAGATTCACATTACTCATTTTGTCCACACGGGGGAGACAGAGGGACGCTCACATTACCAGGTTAACAATACTGCTGGTCTGTTAGACACTATCGCCAGACTGTTCTCTAATCTTCAGATGGCAATATGTTGAATCCATGACCAAATGAAATACTAGGCCAGTACATTAGTCTGCTATATTCTATCAAATTGAAATACAGTAATCAGCAAGAGAACATTACGTTTGCTTTGCACTATTAATGAGATCAGTAGGATTGGAGATATCCTGTGCAGATAACATAATGGTTATTGTTATATAAAGGTTTTTCTATATCATCATGTATTTGTGAATGTCCTTAAAGAGGGAGAACACACGTGACAGGGAAATGGGTTTCAAGCAATGTCATTCAACTTAAACCAATCGATCATTTGACATTCCAACTCATTTAAAGGCCCAGTGCAGTTAAAAACGTGATTTTCCTGTGTTTTATATATACAGTATTTCCACTCTATGAGGTTGGAATAATACTGTGAAATTATGAAAATGATGATAATGCCCTTTTAGTGTAAGAGCTGTTTGAAAAATGTCTGCCTGAAATGTCAGCCGGCTGTGGTGAGACGGAGTATTGGCCAGACTGGTGGCGTTCGTTAATAGACCAATAAGAAAGAGGGTTCCAAAACTCTCTGCTTTCCCCTCCCGACTCAGACCATTCCCAGACAGTCCTAGCAAAATGATTATTGTTCAAGCTATTTTTTGTTTCTTTATCGACCGTTTTAATTGAAAATGTAATTGTTCCCCAGAAATGATTTGTTATTGATATAAAAATGGACCTTTAAGATGTTACTTGTTGGTTGGGGTGGAGTCAGACAAGGACATGTTGCATTTTGCAGGAAAGTAGAGTGATTTTGAAGAGATATTAATGTTGAAAGGAAGGTCGTTTTCATCGTTAATCCACATGACTTGAGTTTATGAACTATTTCTTAGTCATCAGAAGTACAAGACCGACCACTTCTGTAAACTATCGGTTTATATCATAGTCATTGTCTCCCCCCGTTTGACACTCACTCACTCACTCACTCACTCACTCACTCACTCAGTCACTCACTCACTCAGTCACTCACTTACACACACACCTGGATGTAACAGCTAACATCCAGGAATATAACCCTTTACCACCGGCTGTGGGACCTGGACATGCACACACACACACACACACACACACACACACACACACACACACACACACACACACACACACACACACACACACACACACACACACACACACACACACACACACACCAAATTAGTATACAGCAGGCCTTCATCATTCACCCTAGCCCCCAACCTAACCCCCTTTCTCCTCTCTGACCACCCTAGCCCCCAATCTAACCCTCTTTATCCTCTCTGACCACCCTAGCCCCCAACCTAACCCCATTTCTCCTCTCTGACCACCCTAGTCCCCAACCTACCCCCTTCCTTATCTCTGACCCCCCTAGTCCCCATCCTACCCCCTTCCTTCTCTCTGACCCCCCTAGTCCCCAACCTACCCCCTTCCTTATCTCTGACCCCCCTAGTCCCCAACCTACCCCCTTCTTTCTCTCTGACCCCCCTAGTCCCCAACCTACCCCCTTCCTTCTCTCTGACCACCCTAGTCCCCAACCTACCCCCTTCCTTCTCTCTGACCACCCTAGTCCCCAACCTACCCCCTTCCTTCTCTCTGACCCCCCTAGTCCCCAACCTACCCCCTTCCTTCTCTCTGACCCCCCTAGTCCCCAACCTACCCCCTTCCTCCTCTCTGACCCCCCTAGTCCCCAACCTACCCCCTTCCTCCTCTCTGACCCCCCTAGTCCCCAACCTACCCCCTTCCTTCTCTCTGACCCCCCTAGTCCCCAACCTACCCCCTTTCTCCTCTCTGACCACCCTAGTCCCCAACCTACCCCCTTCCTTCTCTCTGACCCCCCTAGTCCCCAACCTACCCCCTTCCTTCTCCCTGACCCCCCTAGTCCCCAACCTACCCCCTTCCTTATCTCTGACCCCCCTAGTCCCCAACCTACCCCTTCCTTCTCTCTGACCACCCTAGTCCCCAACCTACCCCCTTCCTTATCTCTGACCCCCCTAGTCCCCAACCTAACCCCCTTTCTTCTCTCTGACCACCCTAGTCCCCAACCTACCCCCTTCCTTCTCTCTGACCCCCCTAGTCCCCAACCTACCCCCTTCCTTATCTCTGACCCCCCTAGTCCCCAACCTACCCCCTTCCTTCTCTCTGACCCCCCTAGTCCCCAACCTACCCCCTTCCTCATCTCTGACCCCCCTAGTCCCCAACCTAACCCCTTCCTTCTCTCTGACCCCCCTAGTCCCCAACCTACCCCCTTCCTTCTCTCTGACCACCCTAGTCCCCAACCTACCCCCTTCCTTCTCTCTGACCACCCTAGTCCCCAACCTACCCCCTTCCTTTTCTCTGACCCCCCTAGTCCCCAACCTACCCCCTTCCTTATCTCTGACCCCCCTAGTCCCCAACCTACCCCCTTCCTCCTCTCTGACCCCCCTAGTCCCCAACCTACCCCCTTCCTCCTCTCTGACCCCCCTAGTCCCCAACCTACCCCCTTCCTTCTCTCTGACCCCCCTAGTCCCCAACCTACCCCCTTTCTCCTCTCTGACCCCCCTAGTCCCCAACCTACCCCCTTCCTTCTCTCTGACCCCCTAGTCCCCAACCTACCCCCTTCCTTCTCTCTGACCCCCCTAGTCCCCAACCTACCCCCTTCCTTCTCTCTGACCCCCCTAGTCCCCAACCTACCCCCTTCCTTCTCTCTGACCCCTCTAGTCCCCAACCTACCCCCTTCCTTCTCTCTGACCCCTCTAGTCCCCAACCTACCCCCTTCCTTCTCTCTGACCACCCTAGTCCCCAACCTACCCCCTTCCTTCTCTCTGACCACCCTAGTCCCCAACCTACCCCCTTCCTTCTCTCTGACCCCCCTAGTCCCCAACCTACCCCCTTCCTTCTCTCTGACCCCCCTAGTCCCCAACCTACCCCCTTCCTTCTCTCTGACCCCCCTAGTCCCCAACCTACCCCCTTCCTTCTCTCTGACCCCCCTAGTCCCCAACCTACCCCCTTCCTCCTCTCTGACCCCCCTAGTCCCCAACCTATCCCCTTTTCTTATCCCCGACCAGAGGGTTACTCATTGAGGGTCAGCAGTTTTCTGCATGCACTTTGTTTGATTAAAGCAAACCTGAATTATTCTATTTTAAATGAGAAACAAAGTTCCATAATGATCCACCTTTATATTTCTGTGATTCAGTAAGGTGACACGGCCCACTGTGATTCAGTAAGGTGACTCGGCCCACTGTGATTCAGTAAGGTGACTCGGCCCACTGTGATTCAGTAAGGTGACACGGCCCACTACTTTGATTCATGTTTTTTTGGGGCTTAATTGATTATCTGTTTGGTTCTGATCACAAATGCGCTTGTTGATTATGTTCTAATAAATCCTATTGTTATCCTACTCATATCTCATGACTTTGTAAAGCCATTCTCTGTACTCATGGAGAAACTTCATCTAGGCTGTAGGACGAGAAGGGTTCATCATGACTTTGTAAAGCCATTATCTGTACTCATGGAGAAACTACATCTAGGCTTTAGGACGAGAAGGGTTCATCATGACTTTGTAAAGCCATTCTCTGTACTCATGGAGAAACTACATCTAGGCTTTAGGATGAGAAGGGTTCATCATGACTTTGTAAAGCCATTCTCTGTACTCATGGAGAAACTTCATCTAGGCTTTAGGATGAGAAGGGTTCATCATGACTTTGTAAAGCCATACTCTGTACTCATGGAGAAACTTCATCTAGGCTTTAGGATGAGAAGGGTTCATCATGACTTTGTAAAGCCATACTCTGTACTCATGGAGACACTACATCTAGGCTTTAGGACGAGAAGGGTTCATCATGACTTTGTAAAGCCATACTCTGTACTCATGGAGACACTACATCTAGGCTTTAGGACGAGAAGGGTTCATCATGACTTTGTAAAGCCATACGCTGTACTCATGGAGACACTACATCTAGGCTTTAGGACGAGAAGGGATCATCATGACTTTGTAAAGCCATACTCTGTACTCATGGAGACACTACATCTAGGCTTTAGGACGAGAAGGGTTCATCATGACTTTGTAAAGCCATACTCTGTACTCATGGAGACACTACATCTAGGCTTTAGGACGAGAAGGGTTCATCATGACTTTGTAAAGAAGGTAAAGTGTTTGTTTGCTGTTCTCTAGTGTTCCCTTGTGTAAAATAGCGTTGTGCTTAGCAACAACTGTGTGTCTTGTTAGAATAACCTTTACTACACCGGGGTGTCTCTAAAGAGCTGAGTCTCTTCTCAGAGAGAGAGGCACGACAAGACAGGAGGAAGTTATTCTACCCTCTCCCTCACTCTACATGCTGCTGCTCTAACTTACATAATGGTTTTCAAACACAGAATCATGTTACGTAACCTGTGTGGTCAACCTATGTTCTGATTGGCTGAGTTGCTGTTGAGGGAGGGGCTATGCTGAAGGGATTTGATTGTTCCCTATTGATGAATGTGTCCTCCAATAACCATGGATTCACCCTATCCCAAATCCATCCCAAGTCCCTATATCCTCTATGGACTCGTAAAGATATGTGATTATGCCTCCTACTTGCTAGACACAAAATGTTTGCCTTGGCTCAGTTGCATTGATGCTGTAGAGAATCAGAGTGTGGGCATTGGACACATTCTGTTACTACCAGCCTTCCTCCGTATCTGAGTCATTGAGGGAAAAAAAGTAAAGATATGACCTTTACGGTATTTTGGTAGTTCTGTACTTAATATATTATCATTGTCCTGCTTGACTGGATGGATATTTTGATTGACGTTATTTTTTATTTTGCCTTTATTTAACTAAGCAAGTCAGTTAATAACAAATTCTAATTTTCAATGACAACATAGGAACAGTGGGTTAACTGGTCTAGGAACAGTGGGTTAACTGCCTTGTCCAGGGATAGAAGATAATATTTGTTTTACATTGTCAGCTCAGGGATTCTATCTAGCAACCTTTCAGTTACTTGCCCAACACTCTAACCACTAGGCTACCTGCCTCCTCTACACTCTGACCACTAGGCTGCCTGCCTCCTCTACACTCTAACCACTAGGCTACCTGCCTCCTCTACACTCTAACCACTAGGCTGCCTGCCTCCTCTACACTCTAACCACTAGGCTACCTGCCTCCTCTACACTCTAACCACTAGGCTACCTGCCTCCTCTACACTCTAACCACTAGGCTGCCTGCCTCCTCTACACTCTAACCACTAGGCTGCCTCCCACCCCTGCTGACTTTGAGCTGATCTTGGCTGTATTTTGTTGGTACTAGTCTGTGTTGTTCTGTTGCATGCTGGTGAGGTGGTGCGTCAATGTGTGTGTGTCACATGTGCCGTGTGTGTGTGTGTGTGAGTGTGTAGCTACACTATATATACAAAAGTATGTGGACACCCCTTCAAATTAGTGGATTCGTCTATTTCAGCCACACCTGTTACTGACAGGTGTATAAAATCGAGCACACAGCCATGCAATCTCCATAGAGAAACATTGGCAGTAGACCCGTACTGAAGAGCTCAGTGACTTTCAACGTGGCACCGTCAAATATATTTTCAACAAGTCAGTTCCTCAAATGTCTGCCCTGCCAGAGCTGCCCCGGTAATATTTAAGTGCTGTTATTGTGAAGTGGAAACGTCTAGGAGCAACAATGGGTGGTAGACCACACAAGCTCACAGAACTGGACCCGGCGAGTGCTGAAGCCCGAAGCGCGTACAAATCCTCAGTTGCAACACTCACTACCGAGTTCCAAACTGCCTCTGGAAGCAACATCAGCAGAATAGCTCTTCGTTGGGTTTCCATGGCCTAGCCTAAGGTCACCATGCTAAGCGTCGGCTCGAGTGATGTGAAGTTGTTCTCCGAAGCAACACGTTCTCTGGAGTGATGAATCACCTTTCACCATTTGGCAGTCTGACAGACGAATCTGGGTTTGGCGGATGCCAGGAGAACGCTACCTGCCCCAATGCATAGAGCCAACTGTAAAGTTTGGTGGAGGAGTAATAATTGTCTGGGGCTGTTATTCATGGTTCGGGCTAGTGGAGGGAAATCTTAAAGCTACAGCATACAATGACATTCTAGACCAAACAGTTTGGGGGGAAGGCCCTTTCCTATTTAAACATAACAATGCGAGGACAAGGGGAGGTCCCTTTCCCGTGCACAAAGCGAGGTCCATACGAAAAATGGTTTGTCGAGATCGGTGTGGAAGAACTTGACTGGCCTGCACAGAGCCCTGACCTCAACCCCATTGAATAACTTTGGAATTAATTGACTTTGGAATGAATGCGAGCCAAGCCTAATCGCCCAACATCAGTGCCGACCTCGCTATTGTTCTTGTGGCTGAATGGAAGCAAGTCCTCACAGCAATGTTTCAACATCTTTAAAAAAACATTTATTTCACCTTTATTTAACCAGGTAGGCCGGTTGAGAACAAGTTCTCATTTACAACTGCGACCTGGCCGAGTGGAAAGCCTTCCCAGAAGAGTGGAGGCTGTTAAAGCAGCCAACTCCATATTACTGCCAAGGATTTTGGAATGAGAAGTTCGACGAGCAAGTGTCCACATACTTTTGTTCATGCAGTGTATGTG
>NC_143045.1:36505000-36517500 GCF_057628025.1 Oncorhynchus mykiss
CAGTAGTTACAGTAGATCTCACTGGTCATCCCCAAAGCTAATTCGTCATTTGGTCGCTTTCCTTCCAGTTCTCTGCTGCCAATGACTGGAACGAACTGCAAAAATGAAGCTGGAGTCTTATATCTCCCTCTCTAACTTTAACCACCAGCTGTCAGAGCAGCTCACAGATCACTGCACCTGTGCATAGCCCATCTGTACATAGCCCATCTATATACCTACCTCATCCCCATACTGTATTTATTTATTTATCTTGCTCCTTTGCACCCCAGTATCTCTACCTGCACATTCATCTTCTGCACATCTACCATTCCAGTGTGTATATTGCTATATTGTAATTACTTCTCCACCATGGCCTATTTCTTGTCTTATCTTACCTCATTTGCACTCACTATATATAGACTTTTTGTTTTCTTTTGTTCTACTGTATTATTATTGACTATGTTTTGTGTTCCATGTGTAACTCTGTGTTGTTGTATGTGTCGAATTGCTATGCTTTATCTTGGCCAGGTCGCAATTGTATATGAGAACTTGTTCTCAACTAGCCTACCTGGTTAAATAAAGGTGTTCTCAACTGGCCTAACTGGTTAAATAAAGGTGTTCTCAACTAGCCTACCTGGTTAAATTAAAAAACAGTAGATTCAGTAGGTATATTGGTAACCGTAGGTACATTAGATACAGTAGGTAATTAGTAACCGTAGGTACATTAGATACAGTAGGTATATTAGTAACAGTAGGTACATTAGACACAGTAGGTATATTAGTAACAATAGATACAGTAGATACAGAAGGTATATTAGTAACAATAGATACAGTAGATACAGTAGGTATATTAGATACAGTAGGTACATTGTATACAGTAGGTATATTAGTAACCGTAGGTATATTAGATACAGTAGGTATATTAGTAACAGTAGATACAGTAGATACAGTAGGTATTTAAGTAACAATAGATACAGTAGATACAGTAGGTATATTAGTAACCGTAGGTACATTAGATAAAGTAGGTATATTAGTAACAGTAGGTACATTAGATACAGTAGGTATATTTGTAACAGTAGGTACATTAGATACAGTAGGTATATTAGTAACAGTAGGTACACTAGATATAGTAGGTATATTAGTAACAATATGTACATTAGATACAGTAGGTATATTAGTAACAGTAGGTACATTAGATTCAGTAGGTATATTAGTAACAGTAGATACAGTAGATACAGTAGGTATATTAGTAACAGTAGGTACATTAGATACAGTAGGTATATTAGTAACAGTAGGTACATTAGTTACAGTAGATACAGTAGATACAGTAGGTACAGTAGGTACAGTAGATACAATAGGTATATTAGTAACAGTAGGTACATTAGTTACCGTATATACAGTAGGTACATTAGTTACAGAAGATACAGTAGATACAGTAGGTATATAAGTAACAGTCGGTACATTAGTATCCATAGATACAGTAGGTACATTAGTTACAGTAGATACAGTAGATACAGTAGGTCTATTAGTAACAGTAGGTACATTAGTTACCGTAGATACAGTAGATACAGTAGGTACATTAGTTACAGTAGATACAGTAGATACAGTAGGTATATTAGTAACAGTAGGTACATTAGTTACCGTAGATACAGTAGATACAATAGGTACATTAGTTATAGTAGATACAGTATTTACAGTAGGTATATTAGTAACAGTAGGTACATTAGTTACCGTAGATACAGTAGATACAGTAGGTACATTAGTTACAGTAGATACAGTAGGTATATTAGTAACATTAGGTACATTTGTTACAGTAGATACAGTACATACAGTCATTACATTAGTTTCAGTAGGTATATTAGTTACCATAGCTACAGTACATACAGTCATTAAAGTAGTTACTGTAGGTACAGTAGTTACAGTAGAAAAAGCAGTTACAGTAGGTACATTAGTTACTCTAGATACAGTAGGTACAGTAGCTACAGTAGTTACCGTAGATACATTAGTTACAGTAAGTACAGTAGATACAGTAGATACAGTATGCACATTAGTAACAGTAGGTACATTAGTTATAGTAGATACAGTACATACAGTCATTACATTAGTTTCAGTAGTTACATTAGTTACAGTAAGTACAGTAGATACAGTAGATACAGTAGGTACATTAGTTACCGTAGGTACTTTAGATACAGTAGTTACAGTATGTACAGTAGTTACAGTAGGTATATTAGTAACAGTAGGTACATTAGTTACCGTATTTACAGTAGGTACATTAGTTACAGTACATACAGTAGATACTGTAGGTATATTAGTAACAGTAGGTACATTAGTTACCATTAATACAGTAAATGCAGTAGGTACATTAGTTACAGTAGATACAGTAGATACAGTAGGTATATTAGTAACAGTAGGTACATTAATTACCGTAGGTACAGTAGATACAGCAGGTACATTAGTTACAGTAGATACAGTAGATACAGTAGATACAGTAGGTATATTAGTAACAGTAGGTACATTAGTTACAGTAGATACAGTATATACAGTAGGTACAGTAGGTACAGTAGATACAGTAGGTATATTAGTAACAGTAGGTACATTAGTTACCGTATATACAGTAGGTACATTCATTACAGAAGATACAGTAGATACAGTAGGTACATTAGTTACAGTAGATACAGTATTTACAGTAGGTATATTAGTAACAGTAGGTACATTAGTTACCGTAGATACAGTAGATACAGTAGGTACATTAGTTACAGTAGATACAGTATTTACAGTAGGTATATTAGTAACAGTAGGTACATTAGTTACCGTAGATACAGTAGATACAGTAGGTACATTAGTTACAGTAGATACAGTAGATACAGTAGGTATATTAGTAACAGTAGGTACATTTGTTACAGTAGATACAGTACATACAGTCATTACATTCGTTTCAGTAGGTATATTAGTTACCATAGCTACAGTACATACAGTCATTATACAGTAGATACAGTAGGTACAGTAGTTACAGTAGAAAAAGCAGTTACAGTAGGTACATTAGTTACTCTAGATGCAGTAGGTACAGTAGTTACAGTAGTTGCCGTAGATACATTAGTTACAGTAAGTACAGTAGATACAGTAGGCACATTAGTAACAGTAGGTACAATAGTTATAGTAGATACAGTACATACAGTCATTAAAGTAGTTACTGTAGGTACATTAGGTACATTAGTTACCGTAGGTACAGTAGATACAGTAGTTACAGTATGTAAAGTAGTTACAGTAGGTATATTAGTAACAGTAGGTACATTAGTTACCGTAGATACAGTAGATACAGTAGGTACATTAGTTACAGTAGATACAGTAAATACAGTAGGAATATTAGTAACAGTAGGTGCATTAGTTACCGTATATACAGTAGGTACATTAGTTACAGAAGATACAGTAGATACAGTAGGTATATAAGTAACAGTCGGTACATTAGTATCCATAGATACAGTAGGTACATTAGTTACAGTAGATACAGTAGATACTGTAGGTATATAAGTAACAGTAGGTACATTAGTTACCGTAGATACAGTAGATACAGTAGGTATATTAGTAACAGTAGGTACATTAGTTACCATTAATACAGCAAATTCAGTAGGTACATTAGTTACAGTAGATACAGTAGATACAGTAGGTATATTAGTAACAGTAGGTACATTAGTTACCGTAGGTACAGTAGATACAGCAGGTACATTAGTTACAGTAGATACAGTAGATACAGTAGATACAGTAGGTATATTAGTAACAGTAGGTACATTAGTTACAGTAGATACAGTATATACAGTAGGTACAGTAGGTACATTAGGTACAGTAGGTATATTAGTAACAGTAGGTACATTAGTTACCGTATATACAGTAGGTACATTCATTACAGAAGATACAGTAGATACAGTAGGTACATTAGTTACAGTAGATACAGTATTTACAGTAGGTATATTAGTAACAGTAGGTACATTAGTTACCGTAGATACAGTAGATACAGTAGGTACATTAGTTACAGTAGATACAGTAGATACAGTAGGTATATTAGTAACAGTAGGTACATTTGTTACAGTAGATACAGTACATACATTCATTACATTAGTTTCAGTAGGTATATTAGTTACCATAGCTAAAGTACATACAGTCATTATACAGCAGATACAGTAGGTACAGTAGTTACAGTAGAAAAAGCAGTTACAGTAGGTACATTAGTTACTCTAGATACAGTAGGTACAGTAGTTACAGTAGTTACCGTAGATACATTAGTTACAGTAAGTACAGTAGATACAGTAGGCACATTAGTAACAGTAGGTACATTAGTTATAGTAGATACAGTAGGTATATTAGTAACATTAGGTACATTAGTTATAGTAGATACAGTACATACAGGCATTACATTAGTTTCAGTAGTTACATTAGTTACCATAGATACAGTCCATACAGTCATTAAAGTAGTTACTGTAGGTACATTAGGTACATTAGTTACCGTAGGTACAGTAGATACAGTAGTTACAGTATGTACAGTAGTTACAGTAGGTATATTAGTAACAGTAGGTACATTAGTTACCGTATATACAGTAGGTACATTATTTACAGAAGATACAGTAGATACAATAGGTATATAAGTAACAGTCGGTACATTAGTATCCATAGATACAGTAGGTACATTAGTTACAGTAGATACAGTAGATACAGTAGGTATATAAGTAACAGTAGGTACATTAGTTACCATATATACAGTAAATGCAGTAGGTACATTAGTTACAGTAGATACAGTAGATACAGTAGGTACATTAGTAACAGTAGGTACATTAGTTACCGTAGGTACAGTAGATACAGAAGGTACATTAGTTACAGTAGATACAGTAGATACAGTAGATACAGTAGATACAGTAGGTATATTAATACCAGTAGGTACATTAGTTACCGTAGGTACAGTAGATACAGTAGATACAGTAGATACAGTAGATACAGTAGGTATATTAGTAACAGTAGGTACAATAGTTACAGAAGATACAGTAGATACAGTAGGTACAGTAGGTATATAAGTAACAGTCGGTACATTAGTATCCATAGATACAGTAGGTACATTAGTTACAGTAGATACAGTAGGTACAGTAGGTGTATTAGTAACAGTAGGTACATTAGTTACCATATATACAGTAAATACAGTAGGTACATTAGTTACAGTAGATACAGTAGATACAGTAGGTATATTAGTAACAGTAGGTACATGAGTTACCGTAGATACAGTAGATACAGTAGGTATTTTAGTAACAGTAGGTACATTAGTTACCATATATACATTAAATACAGTAGGTACATTAGTTACAGTAGATACAGTAGGTATATTAGTAACAGTAGGTACATTAGTTACCTTAGAGACAGTAGATTCAGTAGGTCCATTAGTTACAGTAGATACAATAGATACAGTAGATACAGTAGGTATATTAGTAACAGTAGGTACATTAGTTACCGTATATACAGTAGATTCAGTAGGTGCATTAGTTACAGTAGATACAGTAAATACAGCAGGTATATTAGTAACAATAGGTACATTAGTTACCGTAGATACAGTAGATACAGTAGGTACATTAGTTACAGTAGAAAAAGCAGTTACAGTGGGTACATTAGTTACTCTAGATACAGTAGGTACAGTAGTTACAGTAGTTACCGTAGATACATTAGTTACAGTAAGTACAGTAGATACAGTAGGTACAGTAGGCACATCAGTAACAGTAGGTACATTAGTTATAGTAGATACAGTACATACAGGCATTACATTAGTTTCAGTAGTTACGTTAGTTACCATAGATACAGTACATACAGTCATTAAAGTAGTTACTGTAGGTACATTAGGTACATTAGTTACCGTAGGTACAGTATATACAGTAGTTACAGTATGTACAGTAGTTACAGTAGTTACAGTAGTTACATTAGTTACTCTAGATACAATAGGTATATTAGTTACAGTAGATACGGTAGATACAGTAGGTACATTATAATCAGTAGGTACATTAGTTACATTAGATACAGTAGATACATTAGTTACCGTAGATACAGTAGTTACAGTAGTTACTGTAGATACATTAGTTACAGTAGTTACAGTAGATACAGTAGGTACATTCGTTACAGTAGATACAGTACATACAGTCATTACATTAGTTTCAGAACGTACATTAGTTACCATAGATACAGTACACAGTCATTACAGTAGTTACTGTAGATACAGTAGGTACATTCGTTACAGTAGGTACAGTAGTTACAGTAGGTACATTAGTTACTCTAGATATAGTAGGTACATTAGTTACCGTAGATACAGTAGTTACAGTAGTTACTGTAGATACATTAGTTACAGTAGGTACAGTAGATACAGTAGGTACTGTAGTTACATTAGTTACTGAAGATACAGTAGTTACAGTAGGTACATTAGTTACAGTAGGTACAGTAGTTACAGTAGGTACATTAGTTACAGTATATACAGTTGATACAGTAGGTACATTAGTAACTGTAGGTACATTCGTTACAGTAGATACAGTACATACAGTCATTACATTAGTTTCAGAAGGTACATTAGTTACCATAGATACCGTACACAGTCATTACAGTAGTTACTGTAGATACAGTAGGTACATTCGTTACCGTAGATACAATAGTTACAGTAGTTACATTAGTTACCGTAGATACATTAGTTACAGTAGGTACAGTAGATACAGTTGGTACGGTAGTTATATTAGTTACAGTAGATACAGTAGATACAGTAGGTATATTAGTAACAGTAGGTACATTAGTTACCGTAGGTACAGTAGATACAGCAGGTACATTAGTTACAGTAGATACAGTAGATACAGTAGATACAGTAGGTATATTAGTAACAGTAGGTACATTAGTTACAGTAGATACAGTATATACAGTAGGTACAGTAGGTACATTAGGTACAGTAGGTATATTAGTAACAGTAGGTACATTAGTTACCGTATATACAGTAGGTACATTCATTACAGAAGATACAGTAGATACAGTAGGTACATTAGTTACAGTAGATACAGTATTTACAGTAGGTATATTAGTAACAGTAGGTACATTAGTTACCGTAGATACAGTAGATACAGTAGGTACATTAGTTACAGTAGATACAGTAGATACAGTAGGTATATTAGTAACAGTAGGTACATTTGTTACAGTAGATACAGTACATACATTCATTACATTAGTTTCAGTAGGTATATTAGTTACCATAGCTAAAGTACATACAGTCATTATACAGCAGATACAGTAGGTACAGTAGTTACAGTAGAAAAAGCAGTTACAGTAGGTACATTAGTTACTCTAGATACAGTAGGTACAGTAGTTACAGTAGTTACCGTAGATACATTAGTTACAGTAAGTACAGTAGATACAGTAGGCACATTAGTAACAGTAGGTACATTAGTTATAGTAGATACAGTAGGTATATTAGTAACATTAGGTACATTAGTTATAGTAGATACAGTACATACAGGCATTACATTAGTTTCAGTAGTTACATTAGTTACCATAGATACAGTCCATACAGTCATTAAAGTAGTTACTGTAGGTACATTAGGTACATTAGTTACCGTAGGTACAGTAGATACAGTAGTTACAGTATGTACAGTAGTTACAGTAGGTATATTAGTAACAGTAGGTACATTAGTTACCGTATATACAGTAGGTACATTATTTACAGAAGATACAGTAGATACAATAGGTATATAAGTAACAGTCGGTACATTAGTATCCATAGATACAGTAGGTACATTAGTTACAGTAGATACAGTAGATACAGTAGGTATATAAGTAACAGTAGGTACATTAGTTACCATATATACAGTAAATGCAGTAGGTACATTAGTTACAGTAGATACAGTAGATACAGTAGGTACATTAGTAACAGTAGGTACATTAGTTACCGTAGGTACAGTAGATACAGAAGGTACATTAGTTACAGTAGATACAGTAGATACAGTAGATACAGTAGATACAGTAGGTATATTAATACCAGTAGGTACATTAGTTACCGTAGGTACAGTAGATACAGTAGATACAGTAGATACAGTAGATACAGTAGGTATATTAGTAACAGTATGTACAATAGTTACAGAAGATACAGTAGATACAGTAGGTACAGTAGGTATATAAGTAACAGTCGGTACATTAGTATCCATAGATACAGTAGGTACATTAGTTACAGTAGATACAGTAGGTACAGTAGGTGTATTAGTAACAGTAGGTACATTAGTTACCATATATACAGTAAATACAGTAGGTACATTAGTTACAGTAGATACAGTAGATACAGTAGGTATATTAGTAACAGTAGGTACATGAGTTACCGTAGATACAGTAGATACAGTAGGTATTTTAGTAACAGTAGGTACATTAGTTACCATATATACATTAAATACAGTAGGTACATTAGTTACAGTAGATACAGTAGGTATATTAGTAACAGTAGGTACATTAGTTACCTTAGAGACAGTAGATTCAGTAGGTCCATTAGTTACAGTAGATACAATAGATACAGTAGATACAGTAGGTATATTAGTAACAGTAGGTACATTAGTTACCGTATATACAGTAGATTCAGTAGGTGCATTAGTTACAGTAGATACAGTAAATACAGCAGGTATATTAGTAACAATAGGTACATTAGTTACCGTAGATACAGTAGATACAGTATGTACATTAGTTACAGTAGAAAAAGCAGTTACAGTGGGTACATTAGTTACTCTAGATACAGTAGGTACAGTAGTTACAGTAGTTACCGTAGATACATTAGTTACAGTAAGTACAGTAGATACAGTAGGTACAGTAGGCACATCAGTAACAGTAGGTACATTAGTTATAGTAGATACAGTACATACAGGCATTACATTAGTTTCAGTAGTTACGTTAGTTACCATAGATACAGTACATACAGTCATTAAAGTAGTTACTGTAGGTACATTAGGTACATTAGTTACCGTAGGTACAGTATATACAGTAGTTACAGTATGTACAGTAGTTACAGTAGTTACAGTAGTTACATTAGTTACTCTAGATACAATAGGTATATTAGTTACAGTAGATACGGTAGATACAGTAGGTACATTATAATCAGTAGGTACATTAGTTACATTAGATACAGTAGATACATTAGTTACCGTAGATACAGTAGTTACAGTAGTTACTGTAGATACATTAGTTACAGTAGTTACAGTAGATACAGTAGGTACATTCGTTACAGTAGATACAGTACATACAGTCATTACATTAGTTTCAGAACGTACATTAGTTACCATAGATACAGTACACAGTCATTACAGTAGTTACTGTAGATACAGTAGGTACATTCGTTACAGTAGGTACAGTAGTTACAGTAGGTACATTAGTTACTCTAGATATAGTAGGTACATTAGTTACCGTAGATACAGTAGTTACAGTAGTTACTGTAGATACATTAGTTACAGTAGGTACAGTAGATACAGTAGGTACTGTAGTTACATTAGTTACTGAAGATACAGTAGTTACAGTAGGTACATTAGTTACAGTAGGTACAGTAGTTACAGTAGGTACATTAGTTACAGTATATACAGTTGATACAGTAGGTACATTAGTAACTGTAGGTACATTCGTTACAGTAGATACAGTACATACAGTCATTACATTAGTTTCAGAAGGTACATTAGTTACCATAGATACAGTACACAGTCATTACAGTAGTTACTGTAGATACAGTAGGTACATTCGTTACCGTAGATACAATAGTTACAGTAGTTACATTAGTTACCGTAGATACATTAGTTACAGTAGGTACAGTAGATACAGTTGGTACGGTAGTTATATTAGTTACAGTAGATACAGTAGATACAGTAGGTATATTAGTAACAGTAGGTACATTAGTTACCGTAGGTACAGTAGATACAGCAGGTACATTAGTTACAGTAGATACAGTAGATACAGTAGATACAGTAGGTATATTAGTAACAGTAGGTACATTAGTTACAGTAGATACAGTATATACAGTAGGTACAGTAGGTACATTAGGTACAGTAGGTATATTAGTAACAGTAGGTACATTAGTTACCGTATATACAGTAGGTACATTCATTACAGAAGATACAGTAGATACAGTAGGTACATTAGTTACAGTAGATACAGTATTTACAGTAGGTATATTAGTAACAGTAGGTACATTAGTTACCGTATATACAGTAGGTACATTCATTACAGAAGATACAGTAGATACAGTAGGTACATTAGTTACAGTAGATACAGTATTTACAGTAGGTATATTAGTAACAGTAGGTACATTAGTTACCGTAGATACAGTAGATACAGTAGGTACATTAGTTACAGTAGATACAGTAGATACAGTAGGTATATTAGTAACAGTAGGTACATTTGTTACAGTAGATACAGTACATACATTCATTACATTAGTTTCAGTAGGTATATTAGTTACCATAGCTAAAGTACATACAGTCATTATACAGCAGATACAGTAGGTACAGTAGTTACAGTAGAAAAAGCAGTTACAGTAGGTACATTAGTTACTCTAGATACAGTAGGTACAGTAGTTACAGTAGTTACCGTAGATACATTAGTTACAGTAAGTACAGTAGATACAGTAGGCACATTAGTAACAGTAGGTACATTAGTTATAGTAGATACAGTAGGTATATTAGTAACATTAGGTACATTAGTTATAGTAGATACAGTACATACAGGCATTACATTAGTTTCAGTAGTTACATTAGTTACCATAGATACAGTCCATACAGTCATTAAAGTAGTTACTGTAGGTACATTAGGTACATTAGTTACCGTAGGTACAGTAGATACAGTAGTTACAGTATGTACAGTAGTTACAGTAGGTATATTAGTAACAGTAGGTACATTAGTTACCGTATATACAGTAGGTACATTATTTACAGAAGATACAGTAGATACAATAGGTATATAAGTAACAGTCGGTACATTAGTATCCATAGATACAGTAGGTACATTAGTTACAGTAGATACAGTAGATACAGTAGGTATATAAGTAACAGTAGGTACATTAGTTACCATATATACAGTAAATGCAGTAGGTACATTAGTTACAGTAGATACAGTAGATACAGTAGGTACATTAGTAACAGTAGGTACATTAGTTACCGTAGGTACAGTAGATACAGAAGGTACATTAGTTACAGTAGATACAGTAGATACAGTAGATACAGTAGATACAGTAGGTATATTAATACCAGTAGGTACATTAGTTACCGTAGGTACAGTAGATACAGTAGATACAGTAGATACAGTAGATACAGTAGGTATATTAGTAACAGTAGGTACAATAGTTACAGAAGATACAGTAGATACAGTAGGTACAGTAGGTATATAAGTAACAGTCGGTACATTAGTATCCATAGATACAGTAGGTACATTAGTTACAGTAGATACAGTAGGTACAGTAGGTGTATTAGTAACAGTAGGTACATTAGTTACCATATATACAGTAAATACAGTAGGTACATTAGTTACAGTAGATACAGTAGATACAGTAGGTATATTAGTAACAGTAGGTACATGAGTTACCGTAGATACAGTAGATACAGTAGGTATTTTAGTAACAGTAGGTACATTAGTTACCATATATACATTAAATACAGTAGGTACATTAGTTACAGTAGATACAGTAGGTATATTAGTAACAGTAGGTACATTAGTTACCTTAGAGACAGTAGATTCAGTAGGTCCATTAGTTACAGTAGATACAGTAGATACAGTAGATACAGTAGGTATATTAGTAACAGTAGGTACATTAGTTACCGTATATACAGTAGATTCAGTAGGTGCATTAGTTACAGTAGATACAGTAAATACAGCAGGTATATTAGTAACAATAGGTACATTAGTTACCGTAGATACAGTAGATACAGTAGGTACATTAGTTACAGTAGAAAAAGCAGTTACAGTGGGTACATTAGTTACTCTAGATACAGTAGGTACAGTAGTTACAGTAGTTACCGTAGATACATTAGTTACAGTAAGTACAGTAGATACAGTAGGTACAGTAGGCACATCAGTAACAGTAGGTACATTAGTTATAGTAGATACAGTACATACAGGCATTACATTAGTTTCAGTAGTTACGTTAGTTACCATAGATACAGTACATACAGTCATTAAAGTAGTTACTGTAGGTACATTAGGTACATTAGTTACCGTAGGTACAGTATATACAGTAGTTACAGTATGTACAGTAGTTACAGTAGTTACAGTAGTTACATTAGTTACTCTAGATACAATAGGTATATTAGTTACAGTAGATACGGTAGATACAGTAGGTACATTATAATCAGTAGGTACATTAGTTACATTAGATACAGTAGATACATTAGTTACCGTAGATACAGTAGTTACAGTAGTTACTGTAGATACATTAGTTACAGTAGTTACAGTAGATACAGTAGGTACATTCGTTACAGTAGATACAGTACATACAGTCATTACATTAGTTT
>NC_143045.1:36530000-36560000 GCF_057628025.1 Oncorhynchus mykiss
TCTCTAGTAGTAGTAGGATCTCTTTGTTACCTCCTCTCCTCTGTAGTAGTAGGATCTCTATGTTACCCCCTCTCCTCTGTAGTAGTAGGATCTCCATGTTACCTCCTCTCCTCTGTAGTAGTAGGATCTCCATGTTACCCCCTCTCCTCTGTAGTAGTAGGATCTCCATGTTACCTCCTCTCCTTTAGTAGTATTAGGATCTCCATGTTACCTCCTCTGTAGAGTTAGGATCTCCATGTTACCTCCTCTCCTCTGTAGTAGTAGGATCTCCATGTTACCTCTTCTTTAGTAGAGGTAGGATCTCCATGTTACCTCCTATCCTCTGTAGTGGTAGATCTCCATATTACCTCCTCTCCTCTGTAGTAGTAGGATCTCCATGTTACCCCCTCTCCTCTGTGGAGGTAGGATCTCCATGTTACCTCCTCTGTAGAGGTAGGATCTCCATGTTACCTCCTCTCCTCTGTCGTAGTAGGATCTCCATGTTACCTCCTCTCCTCTGTAGTAGTAGGATCTCCACCTCCTCTCCTTTAGTAGAGCATCATGCACAATGCCTTTGTGTATTTGAGTGAGAATATTTTTTTATTTTTTATTTCACCTTTATTTAACCAGGTAGGCAAGTAGAGAACACCTTTATTTAACCAGGTAGGCCAGTTGAGAACACCTTTATTTAACCAGGTAGGCAAGTTGAGAACACCTTTATTTAACCAGGTAGGCTAGTTGAGAACACCTTTATTTAACCAGGTAGGTTAGTTGAGAACACCATTATTTAACCAGGTAGGCTAGTTGAGAACAAGTTCTCATTTGCAACTGCAACCTGGCCAAGATAAAGCATTGAAATTCGACACATACAACAACACAGATTTACACATGGAATACACAAGACATAGTCAATAATACAGTAGAACAAAATAAAACATAAAATCTATATACAGTGAGTGCAAACGAGGTAAGTCTACGGAGTTAAGGCAAGAAATAGGCCATGGTGGCGAAGTAATTACAATATAGCAATTTAAACACTGGAATGGCAGATGTGCAGAAGATGAATGTGCAGGTAGAGATACTGGGGTGCAAAGGAGCAAGATTAATAAATAAATACTGTATGGGGATGAGGTAGGTAGATAGATGGGCTGTTTACAGATGGGCTATGTACAGGTGCAGGGATCTGTGAGCTGCTCTGACAGCTGGTGCTTAAAGCTAGTGAGGGAGATATGAGTCTCCAGCTTCAGAGATTTTTGTAGTTCGTTCCAGTCATTGGCAGCAGAGAACTGGAAGGAAAGATGACCAAAGGAGGAATTAGCTTTGAGGATGACCAGTGAGATGTACCTGCTGGAATGCGTGCTGTGGGTGGGTGCTGCTATGGTGACCAGTGAGCTGAGATAAGGCGGGGCTTTACCTAGCAGAGACTTGTAGATAACCTGTAGCCAGTGGGTTTGGCGATGAGTATGAAGCGAGGGCCAACCAGCGAGAGCATACAGGTCGCAATGGTGGGTAGTATATGGGGTTTTGGTGACAAAACGGATGGCACTGTGATAGACTGCATCCATTTTGTTGAGTAGAGTGTTGGAGGCTATTTAATAGATGACATCATCGAAGTCGAGGATCGGTAGGATCCTATCCGAGGGTAAGTTTGGCAGCATGAGTGAAGGATGCTTTGTTCCGATATAGGAAGCCAATTCTAGATTTAATTTGGGATTAGAGATGCTTAATGTGAGTCTGCAAGGAGAGTTTACAGTCTAAACAGACACTTAGGTATTTGTAGTTGTCCACGTATTCTAAGTCAGAGCCGTCCAGAATAGTGATGCTGGACAGGCGGGCAGGTGCGTGCAGTGATCGGTTGAATAGCATACATTTAGTTTTACTTGCGTTTAAGAGCAGTTGGAGGCCTTGGAAGGAGAGTTGTATGGCATTAAAGCTCGTCTGGAGGTTAGTTTACACAGTGTCCAAAGAGGGGCCAGAAGTATACAGAATGGTGTCGTCGGCGTAGAGGTGGATCAGAGAATCACCAGCAGCAAGGGCAACATCATTTATGTATACAGAGAAGAGAGTCGGCCCGAGGATTGAACCCTGTGGCACCCCCATAGAGACTGCCAGAAGTCCGGACAACAGGCCCTCCGATTTGACACACAGGAGATGGGATGGTTAGCGTCAACAAAGTGAGTTGCTACTGAATAGTCAGTGCTGTTACACCTGATTAAGCTGCGGTGTTCAGCTATGCGTTGTTTTAATTGTCTTTTATTTGTCCTCCGTAGGCTTTTCCCACATGTACAGGAGATGAGATAGATTACCCCCTTTGTCTTGGATGAGATGATGCCCCTAACAGGGATTTTTAGACATGTATGTGGGTGTCTGAAGGACGTTTCTGTAGTGCTTATTGCACTTATTGCACATTTGTAGTTCCCATTTGGAAGGGGTTTCAAGAGTGTCTGAGTGGACTCAGGGGGCAGGTCAGATCTCACCAATCTATCCCCAATATTGTGACGGCGCTTATAGACCACCAGTTGAGGTTCTTTGAAGAGGAATGCAATTTTTCTTCTCTGATTGCAGAACATGCCAGAGCTTTTTTTAGGATTGCTTTCATTTTCTCTGAACACGTGGTGCAAAAAGACTGTTGCATTGTTTTTCTGCTTTGGTTTAGTTTTTTAGCAATTCCTCTCTTGGTTTTTGAGGTATTTTCATAATTGCAACATCAAAAGTGTTGTTCTTGTAGCCTCTCATTTTGAATTGATCTGTCATTTTCTTAGCATTGCTGTCAAAATCTGACTGGTGGCCACAGATTTGTTTAACCCTGCATAACTGGCTATGTGGTAGACCGTTCCTGATGGGAAGAGGATGCACACTATCCACATGTGGCAACATATTGCAGTCTGTGTATACGTCTGTACTGGATGTACAGTTGAAGTCAGAAGCTTACATACACCTCAGCCAAATACATTCAAACTCTGTTTTTCACAACTCCTGACATTTAATCCTAGTATAAAGACCTTGTCTTAGGTCAGTTATGATCACCACTTCATTTTAAGAATGTGAAATGTCAGAATAATAGTAGAAAGAATGATTTATTTCAGCTTTTGTTTCTTTCATCACTTTCCTAAGTGGGTCAGAAGTTTACATACACTCAATTAGAATTTGGTAGCATTGCCTTGAAATGGTTTAACCTGGGTCAAACCTTTCGGGTAGCCTTCCACAAGCTTCCCACAATAAGTTGGGTGAATTTTGTCCCAATCCTCCTGACAGAGCTCGTGTAACTGAGAAAGGTTTGTGGGCCTCCTGGCTCACACATGCTTTTTCAGTTCTGCCCACAAATCTTCTATAGGACTGAGGTCAGGGTTTTATGATGGCCACACCAATACATTGACTTTGTTGTCCTTAAGCCATTTTGCCACAGCTTTTAGAAGTATGCTTGGGGTCATTGTCCATTTGGAAGACCCATTTGCGACCAAGCTTTAACTTGACTGATGTCATGAGATGTTGCTTCAATATATCCACATAATTTTCCTATCTCATGATGGCATCTATTTTGTGAAGTGCACCAGTCCCTCTTGCAGCAAAGCACCCCCACAACATGATGCTGCCACCCCCGTACTGGGATGGTGTTCTTCGGCTTGCAATCCTCCCCTTTTTTCCTCCAAACATAACGATGGTCATTATGGCCAAACAGTTCTATTTTTGTTTCATCAGACCAGAGGACATTTCTCCAAAAAGTATGATCTTTGTCCCCATGTGCAGTTACAAACCGTAGTCTGACTTTTTATGGTGGTTTTGGAGCAGTGGCTTCTTCCTTGCTGAGCGGCCATTCAGATTATGTCGATATAGGACTCGTTTTACTGTGGATATAGATACTTTTGTACCGGTTTCCTCCAGCTCCTTCACAAGGTCCTTTGCTGTTGTTCTGGGATTGATTTGCACTTTTCACACCAAAGTGCGTTCATCTCTAGGAGACAGAAGCCATCTCCGTCCTGAGCGGTATGATGGCTGCGTGGTCCCATGGTGTTTATACTTGCGTACCTTTGTTTGTACAGATGAACGTGGTACCTTCAGGCATTTGGAAATTGCTCCCAAGGATGAACCAGACTTGTTGAGGTCTACAATTGTTTTTACTGAGGTCTAGGCTGATTTATTTTGATTTTCCCATGATGTCAATCAAAGAGGCACTGAGTTTGAAAGTAGGCCTTGAAATACAATACATACCTCCAATTGACGTCAATTAGCCTATCAGAAGCTTCTAAAGCCATCACATAATTTTCTGGAATTTTCCAAGCTGTTTAAAGACAGAGTCAACTTTCTTTTTTTCCCCTTTTTTCCCGGGGTGGATCAGCTTAATATTGCGGAAAGAATGTTGTTTCCAATGTAATTGTCTGCATCATTTCCAATCCCCCATTTTTTGGTAAATATATATATCCATACACGCATACATACATATACACATATATACATACATACACATACCAATATAGATATACACATATATACATACACATACCTATATAGACATACATGTACACATATATACAGACACATACCTATATAGATATACATACACATACCTATATAGACATACATATACACATATATACATACACATACCTATATAGACATACATATACACATATATACCTACACATACCTATATAGACATATATATACACATATATACCTACACATACCTATATAGACATATATATACACATATATACCTACACATACCTATATAGACATACATATACACATATATACATACACATACCTATATAGACATATATATACACATATATACATACACATACCTATATAGACATACATATACAAATGTGACAAATTATGCATTATTTTTATTGCAGAGATTGTATTGGACAAATATAATGTGTGTAAAATACTTTTTTGAAGGTTGTACTATAAATAATGAAATAATGCTAAGCTATTTGCCAGCTATGTGTGGCGTCATGTTTGTTGACATTATACAATGCATTCTGGGTGTCACGTAAATGTCTGTCAGACCAAAGATGTTATAATGAGGTGAGGGAACGGTTCACTCATCTTTCGAGTAAACTTCCGGAAGTGAATGAAGGGTAGACCAAACTCATCTTGTCTCCTCTTATTATCTTTGGTTGACGTGGGAGAAACAAACATGCCGGCGCGCACAAACTACCAATCATCGGATTACTTTCCATTTCTAGAAAGTGTTGTACTTAATTGAAAAAATAGTGTGGCCAGCTCAAATGCTGACTATTGCGTCAATCGATACTGGCAGTTCTAAATAAGGGTTCTTATCACACCGGCTTGAGCATGCGCTGCTGGGACCCGTGTAAAATGTTGGTACGTGTGAAGGTTTTAACCTTAATTAAAAGTTCTCTGTACTTTCTTATATTTTTTTTTGTTCATTTGTTCGGTTATTGGTTAAAGGTTTTAACACACGTTTGACTTTTGCATTACCTCTGATCTCAGTCTAATCAATTACTCATTACTCATTACTTAATAACAATATCTTACTAAGCTTGATGACTTTTTGTTTTAAATAGAGATGGCTAGAAGGGTCATGAGTCATATTAGAAAGTGTAGAAATGCAGGAAATGATTTTAGACACCCCCCCAAAAAATAAAAAATAACAGCCCCCCCCCCCATGGCAGACCTATGTGGCAAATACCTTATTTGCATAAAGGCTCTGATTGGCTATGGTGCGCCGGTCTGTTTAGAGTCCGGTCCTGAACAATACAGACGTTTTTATTGGGTTTAATTTACTGCAGTGTCTGTTAATTGTCCAAAAGCACGACCACTCTCCCTCTCTATTTTGCTATAGAATTTTCACAACTACCTACGGCATTCCCAAGCATTCTATGAAAGTGTGAAAATGACCATATCTAAGTGCTCGCTTGTCAGAACATTTTTGTTTTTTTAAAGATATCATATTCCTCCTGGGGTGTATATCAATCAATCAATCAAATGTATTTATAAAGACCTTTTTTTACATCAGCGGATGTCACTAAGTACTTACACAGAAACCCTGACCTAAAACCCCAAACAACAAGCAATGCAGATGTGGAATCACAGATTTGAATAAGATTTCATGTTGCTAAAACGCTGTCAGTTCCACTTTACGCCACAAACAATACAGCTATGAAGTTGGTGCAACAAACAGTCACTTCTAACCAATAGAAAAAGCTATACGATGTTGTTGTTCCAGTATCTCCAGGTACTATACAGAGTTCATCAGGTCACAGGCTGTTCTACCATTCTCCAACATGGCTGCTGCTCAGAGTCCACAGTCTCAGGAAATCATCTATACTTTGACCTGCTTGACAGAGCTGGAGAATGTTCATTCCTACCTGTCAAAGACTAACACGCACACACACACGCACACACACACACACACACACACACACACACACACACACACACACACACGCACACACACACACACACACACACACACACACACACACACACACACACACACAACACACACACACACACACACACACACACACACACACACACACACGCACACGCACACGCACACACACACACACACACACACACACACACACACACACACACACACACACACACACACACACACACACAACACACACACACTCAAACAGAGACACACACTTCCTAACACAGAGGTAAATCATTATACCTTTTTTACTCCCTAGTGGGGTAAAAGTGGGCATCAAGGCTGAAAAGTCTGTGTGTGTGTGTGTGTGTGTGTGTGTTTGTGTCTGTGTTTGTGCATGGGTGTACATGTGTCTGTGGGTTTAGGTGTGTGTGGTGTGTTCGAGCACCCCTGCTGTTACTCCCCGCGGCTCAGTAACATCTGTCGGACTTAAAGGGAAAGTATGTAATAATGGTGACAGTTAGACCATCTGAAAAAGGCTTGTGGACACAATGGCTGCATAATGCCTATAGACATTGTCTGTAGATAATCCTCTTTCTAGTCAGGGATTGTTTGAGGGGGCTGCCCTCTGCTCTAAGAACATGTTAGGGCACGTCTCCCCAGTGACCTGTCATTGGAACTCTTGACCTGTCCGTCACCACCTTTGACAAAGCCCTCCTGCACCCAGGCCAATCCGCAAGTGGGGCCGGGACAACTACAAAAAGCATAGTTACACCAATCCTTAGTGCAGAGGTCTTCCAAGAGTAATGTGGATACTTTCAGTAAAGTGGTTTCCACTGTAGATGAAGGTTGCATACTGGACTGCAAACTCCGGACACTAGTGCGTCAATGCAAAGTAAGTGCCCTGTTCCAGCCCACCATTTTCATGCATGAGGTGTTCATACATGTGTAATTTGCCAATACATTCGCTATTATACTTTGTAATAGTGTTGTTACAATATTAGCATTGTGTTACAATTACTTGCACGTTATAGCTGACTTGTGAGCTGCGCACACCTTTAGGGTGTTGTTCTGTTAGTTTCCCATGAAATCTTATGCTCTTAGAGTTGGAGTCTTTTCCATTTGGCATCCCCATCGCATAGGATACCATGTGTCCTAAGATGGAGCTTGTGTTTTGTAGTCCCAAACAGCCAAAAGACAAAAAAATAGATGGTGATGCGTACGGCCCAGTACATCACTGGGGTCAAGCTTCATGCCATCCAGGACCTATATACTTGGCGGTGTCAGAGGAAGGCCCCCAAAAAATGGTCAAAGACTGTTCTCTCTGCTAGCCGCACAGCAAGCGGGACCGGAGCGCCTAGGTCTAAGTCCAAAATACTCCTTAACAGCTACGCCCAAGTCATAAGACTGCTGAACAATTCATCTCAAAAAGCCACCAGGACTATTTACATACTCGCTGTGTATTATCAATGCATAGTCCCTTTACCCCTAACTGCATGTACAAATTACCTTGACTAACCCCCGCACATTGACTCTGTACCGGTACCCCCTGTATATAGCCTCCACATTGACTCTGTACCGGTACCCCCTGTATATAGCCTCCACATTGACTCAGTACTGGTACCCCCTGTATATAGCCTCCACATTGACTCAGTACTGGTACCCCCTGTATATAGCCTCCACATTGACTCAGTACCGGTACCCCCTGTATATAGCCTCCACATTGACTCAGTACCGGTACCCCCTGTATATAGCCTCCACATTGACTCAGTACCGGTACCCACTGTATATAGCCTCCACATTGACTCAGTACCGTAACACCCTGTATATAGCCTCCACATTGACTCAGTACTGGTACCCCCTGTATATAGCCTCCACATTGACTCTGTACGGGTACCCCCTGTATATAGCCTCCACATTGACTCTGTACCGGTACCCCCTGTATATAGCCTCCACATTGACTCTGTACCGGTACCCCCTGTATATAGCCTCCACATTGACTCTGTACCGGTACCCCCTGTATATAGCCTCCACATTGACTCTGTACTGGTACCCCCTGTATATAGCCTCCACATTGACTCTGTACCGGTACCCCCTGTATATAACCTCCACATTGATTCTGTACCGGTACCCCCTGTATATAGCCTCCACATTGACTCTATACCGGTACCCCCTGTATATAGCCTCCACATTGACTCTGTACCGGTACCCCCTGTATATAGCCTCCACATTGACTCTGTACCGGCACCCCCTGTATATAGCCTCCACATTGACTCTGTACCGGTACCCCCTGTATATAGCCTCCACATTGACTCTGTACCGGCACCCCCTGTATATAGCCTCCACATTGACTCTGTACCGGTACCCCCTGTATATAGCCTCCACATTGACTCTGTACCGTCACCCCCTGTATATAACCTCCACATTGACTCAGTACCGGTACCCCCTGTATATAACCTCCACATTGTTATTTTATTGTGTTACTTCATATTTTCTTACTTTAATTTCTTTCTGAAATATTTTCTTAAGTTGGTTAAGGGTTGGTTAAGCGCTTACCATATCACGATAAGGTCTACCTGTTGTATTCGGCAAATTAGAAAAATGGAATTGGATTTAATTTAATGTTCTTCACTTCCGGGTTTATGGAATCACTTCCGGTGTATTTCTTGTTAGCAGGCTAGTGTCATTAGCATGGTTACCGTCCTAACTCTCCATGGCAAATAGAGTGTTTAACTTACCTATCTGCATTGTTACCATTGCTAGCTCCATTAGCATTATTAGCATGCTAACATGCCACTAAATAGTACATATCTCTGATTCAGAGGGATTGGGTTAAATGCGGAAAACACATTTCAATTGAATACATTCAAATGGACAACTGACTAGTTAACCCCCTTTCCCTTTCCATATTGATTATTGTTTACTGTAGCTTTTGTGTGCCTATGCTATTAGCCCGTTAGCCTAATGTTATGACGTTTACTGCACTTTAAATGACATTTATGCAATATTTACTATAATTTCTCTAATGGTTACTGGTACTGTTTCCTGATAATATTGCACTGCTAATCCCATTGCTAATGTAGCAATCTGTATTCCCTGGTAAAGCTACAGCAATATCATTGTTAGCCTCATACCATTGCTGTTACCATCCACTGCTCTTGCTAGCACCTTATGTACATTAGCATAGTAGCATACATTGCTATTGTATATTAATTACTGTAATTACAGCCTGTGTTTCTTTCTATTTCTTAATCATAGAAATTCACTACCACAATCACTTCTAATGCGGACATACAGTGCTTTACTTCTTACCTGTTTTACAGATATATTTGCTGGTGCTGTACGTATTGGCATGTCATCTGACAGGGAACTGACATCTTCCTGTTTTACAAAACCTTCATACTTGGGATAACACATTATATCCGCCCTCTACATGGATCTCCCCTTTTTAACTCGGGTCATATGAATTTCCACACCCCCACAGGGGGACACATGGGGAGTAGCACCATTCCACACCCCCACAGGGGGACACATGGGGAGTAGCACCATTCCACACCCCCACAGGGGGAACCATGGGGAGTAGCACCATTCCACACCCCCACAGGGGGACACATGGGGACTAGCACCATTCCACACCCCCACAGGGGGACACATGGGGAGTAGCACCATTCCACACCCCCACAGGGGGACACATGGGGAGTAGCACCATTCCACACCCCCACAGGGGGAACCATGGGGAGTAGCACCATTCCACACCCCACAGGGGGACACATGGGGAGTAGCACCATTCCACACCCCCACAGGGGGACACATGGGGAGTAGCGCCATTCCACACCCCCAAAGGGGGACACATGGGGAGTAGCACCATTCCACACCCCCACAGGGGGACACATGGGGACTAGCACCATTCCACACCCCCACAGGGGGACACATGGGGAGTAGCACCATTCCACACCCCCTCAGGGGGACACATGGGGAGTAGCACCATTCCACACCCCCACAGGGGGACACATGGGGAGTAGCACCATTCCACACCCCCACAGGGGGACACATGGGGAGTAGCACCATTCCACACCCCCACAGGGGGACACATGGGGAGTAGCACCATTCCACACCCCCACAGGGGGACACATGGGGAGTAGCACCATTCCACACCCCCACAGGGGGACACATGGGGAGTAGCACCATTCCACACCCCCACAGGGGGACACATGGGAGTAGCACCATTCCACACCCCCACAGGGGGACACATGGGGAGTAGCACCATTCCACACCCCCACAGTGGGACACATGGGGAGTAGCACCATTCCACACCCCCACAGGGGGACACATGGGGACTAGCACCATTCCACACCCCCACAGGGGGACACATGGGGAGTAGCACCATTTCACACCCCCGCAGGGGGACACATGGGGAGTAGCACCATTTTGTACCACAAAATTGCGTTTATATTTAGAAGCCAGACAACATAGTTTAAACGAAGCCTTTCAAATCAATAGATCAACATATTCCCAAGCAACTGAGAGAGAGTGAGTGGTCAGTTATGTACTGCAGCGAATCAATCAGCAGCGACACGGTTTCCCTCAGAGGAAAACATAAGGAACAACTTGGAGATGCAAATGAGAGCAATGAACAGCTAAAGGATATCCAGGAAAACATAGCTAAAATGCTCTCAATGCTCACCAAAACAATCATACTGTTACAATATGTTGTTAAAAAATATAGATTTGCTAGGAAGGACAGTAGAGTCTATCGTGTCAGACAGACACATACGAGGTGTGCACATGAGCGAACAAGACAACAACATTTTGTCTTCGGGAAACAAGTTTGCAAACTTTAGAAGATGAGCAAGAAAACAGAATGAGACAAAACAACATTGGAATATTGTGCTTAATGGACGATGAGGAAAAAGGAAACTCTTCCAGCTACATTGTCAAACTGATATCAGAGGAGCTTGGCGTGGATGTATCACCACAGGATCTGGAACGATGCCATCGGATTAGCGTGAAATAGAACAACGACAAATGGCCTCGCGTGGGAACCTTCAAGCTGTGAACCAAAGTCAACATTGTGAAGGAACATGGGGGGGAATGGAGATTAAAATCCACGGCCAGAACATTGGATTTTTTCCAGGACCTGTCCCCCAATACAATCCCCAACTAACTGTTATTCTCTGGAAAGAAACAAAAGAAGTAGAAGATGCCAATGACCATGAAACGACAATACAAAAGAGGAAATATACAGTGCCGTCCATGACCCATGACCCTGGGCCAATTGTTTGCCGTCCTATGGGACTCCCAATCACGGCACATGTGACGTAGCCTGGATTCAAACCAGGTGCTGCAGCGATGCTTCTTGCACGGTGTTGCAGTGTCTTAGACCTCTGTGCTGTCTACAGGTGTCACGTCCTGACCTTAGTTCCTTTTTTATGTCTCTAATTTAGTTTGGTCAGGGCGTGAGTTGGGGTGGGAATTCTATGTTTTTGTTCTATGTTTTGTATTTCTGCTTTTGGCCTGGTATGGTTCCCAATCAGAGGCAGCTGTCAATCGTTGTCTCTGATTGAGAACCATACTTAGGTAGCCTGTGTTCCCACTATTTGTGGGTAGTTAATTTCTGTTTAGTGTCTGATCACCTGCCGGAACTGTTTTGTTTTCTCTTAGTTGTTATTTTGTGTAGTGTTCATTTTTTTCAATTAATACATGACGAACGCTTAACACACGGCGCATTGGTCAGATATTTCATACTCGTCGTCAGACGACGAAGAGATCTGTTACAACAGTGCTTGTAATTTATATAAGTCAGCACCTAAGTATTAAGTATTTTTACATACATTGTTATGGATGTATTGTTTTAAAAACCCAATAGTGCTGTGGGTCTATCAGACACTGGGAACATTGGGTGAAAAACAAAAACCACACAAGGGTTAAATTAAATACTTTTTATTGTCATTGTCTTCATTCTAATGACATCCTTGAATAATATAGGACTCTAATTAGATGCAGATAGCTTTCACTTCTCTTCACAAAGATTGAATGGATATGGGCAGGTGACCCCTGAAAGCCAGATGGAGATTCAGTCTTTATATTACTGTAGCATAGACCATGCTGCAGCAAATGTAGACCTACCTGTCACAAGAAAAAAAAAGTATAATGATGAGATGATAGGTCTACATGCATTGTGAACTGTGCTTCATGCTGAGATGACCATTGATTATTCATCGTGCAGAGGCCATAGAGAAGCCTGATTTAGACACCACATATCATTTAACAGTTTAATTTTACGCTGTTCATATGAATCATTTAATATCATTTACCGGTTTCTTGGCCGGTAAATCCTGGCTAAATCTCAGTTCCCGCATATTCAAACCTATCAACTAGCTCTGAAAGTCTAACGGCAGAATTTAAGGTTTAGTTTAGACATTAACTTCAAATGAAGGTTAGGCATTAACTCTGAATGGTTAAGGTTAGGGTTAAGGTTTGGTATAGATTTAAAACAAACATCTCAAAACCAACACATAACACTGGACTTGAACTTGCAGCGTTTGTATTCAGAGGCTGATGCTTAGGACCACCCTACATTCCTGTCCACAATGCCCCTACCAAGACCGAAACCTACTTGAAGGTAACTACGTTCACTATTGCCCATAGTGGCCGGTTTCCACGTCATCTCCCGACATCCTCAGACATGGATGGACATCGAGTACTCACTTGTATCATGGGGGACTTGGCTGGTTTGTGCATATGAATGGGAGTGTGAAGGAAGGGGGTGAATATGACTATGTGTAGTAGGGTGGGAGAAAATGGATGTCTAGATGCATAGGGTGTATGTTGTATGTGAATGAAGGAGAATGGATTAGCAAGTCGATATATGGATGGGTGTTGATTAGGGGAGGATTAATGTTCCTTGTTCGTCAATATAGATAAGCTTCAACAGTGGTTATTGATGGGAGTGGAGAGGTACTCTATCGGAGGGATTGGGACAGGGTGACTGGGAGGGCATCAGACAATTCTCTGAAATGTGTGTGGGGCCTCCATTCATCCCCCTTGAGTCTATCGGTGGACCCATTCTCCCCAAGTAGACCCCAGCCACTACACTTTCATTTAATTTACAAGGTAATACAAACTGACCACAGTAGTTAATTAAGTGGCAGTCTTCAACCAATGTACAGTATGTACAATGACATCATCTACAGTCTGTTGGTACATTAGGAGAGGAGTTGGAGCTTTAAAGCCCTAAAAAGTCATAGAGGTTCAAAGTACAAAGAAGTAATTTGCTTTATGTTTTTTTGTGTGTTCTCTGTTAAATGTCTACTGGGCCCACATACTCACACGCTGTAATATATATGTAATGTTCAGTCCATATATATGTAATGTTCAGTCCATATATATGTAATGTTCAGTCCATTCAGAAACTATTAAGACCCATTGACTTTTTCACGTTTTGTTTACGCTGATAAAATTGTTTACACAGTTTAAAAAATAAATAAATAAATAAGAAAACTGAAATTTTACATATACATAAGTATTCAGACCCTCGGGGTGGCAGGTAGCCTGGTGGTTAGAGCATTGGGCCAAGTAACCGAAATATTGCTAGATCGAATCCCAGAGCTGACAAGGTAAAAATATGTCATTCTGCCCCTGAACAAGGCAGTTAACCCACTGTTCCCCAGTCGGCTGTCATTGTAAATAAAAATGTGTTCTTAACTGACTTGCCTAGTTAAATAAAGGTAGAATTAAAAAATACTGAGTACTTTGTTGGAGCACATTTGGCAGTGAATACAGCCATGAGTCTTCTTGGTTATGATGTTACAAAATTGGCACACCTGTATTTGGGGAGTTTCTCCCATTCTTCTCTGCAGATCCTCTCAAGCTCTGTCAGGTTGGATGGGGAGCGTTACTGCAACGCTATTTTCAGGTCTCTCCAGAGATGTTCGATCGGGTTCAAGTCCGGACTCTGGCAGGGACACTCAAGGACAGTCAAAGACTTGTCCCGAAACCACTCCTGCATGGTCTTGGCTGTGTACTTAGGGTTAGTGTCATTTTGGAAGGTGAACCTTCACCCCAGTCTGAGGTTCTGAGCTCTCTGGAGCAGGTTTTCATCAAGGATCTCTCTGTACTTTTCTCTGTTCATCTTTCCCTCGATCGTGACTAGTTTCCCCGTACCTGCCACTGAAAAACATTCCCACAGCATGATGCTGCCACCACCATGCTTCACCGTAAGGATGGTGCCATTTTTCCTCCAGATATGACGATTGACATTCAGGCCAAACAGTTCAATCTTGTTTTCATCAAACCAGTCTTGTTTCTCATGGTCTGAGAATCCTTTAGGTGTCTTCAGGCAAACTCCAATCGGGCTGTCATGTGCCTTACTGAGGAGTGGCTTCCATCTGGCCACTCTACCATAAAGGCCTGATTGGTGGAGTACTGCAGAGATGGTTGTCATTCTGAAAGGTTCTCCCACCTCCACAGAGGAACTGTGGACGTCTATCAGAGTGACCATCAGGTTCTTGGTCACCTCCTTGACCAAAGTCCTTCTCCTGCGATTGCTTATTTTGGCCGGGCGGCCAGCTCTAGGAAGAGTCTTGGTGGTTCAAAACTTATTTCATTTAAGAATGATGGAGGCCACTGTGTTCTTGGGGACCTTCAATACTGCAGAAATGTTTTTGTATTCTTCCCCAGATCTGTGCCTCGACACAATCCTGTCTCGGAGCTCTATGGACAATTCCTCCAAACTCATGGCTTGGATTTTGCTCTGACATGCACTGTCAAATCTGGGACCTTATATAGACAGGTGTTTGCCTTTCCAAATCATGTCCAATCAATTTAATTTACCACAGGTGGACTCCAATCAAGTTGTAGAAACATCTCAAGGATGATCAATGGAAACAGGATGCACATGAGCTCAGTTTCAAGTCTCATAGCAAAGGGCCTGAATAGTTAAATAAGATACTTGTGTCTTATTTTTTGTAAAATTGCAAAAACTTCTAAAAATGTGTTTTTGCTTTGTCATTATGGAGTATTGTGTTTAGATTGCTAAGGATTTTTATTTCTTTGATACATTTTAGAATAAGACTAACAAAATGTGGAAAAAGTTCAAATCTCTAAATACTTTCCGGAGACACTGTTGTACCCTAAATGTTGCTCAGGCTCCATGATGGGGAAAGATGCAGATTGTTCTTGAACACTTCATCGGGATCAGTGTCCCATCCACGAGACGGTTGAGCTAACGTAGGCTAATGTGATTAGCATGAAGTTGTAAGTAACAAGAACATTTCCCAGGACATATACTGTACATATCTGATATTGGCAGAAGCTTAAAAGAACATGTTTCAGTTTAATACAATATGCTAAAATACAAGATATAGATTCATCAATAATGGCTGTGGATGCTGAAAAAGGCTTTTGACAGTCTTGAAGGGCCTTTTTTTGTTTCCAACTTTCCAGTTTAAAAACTAAATGAAATAAAATGAAGCAAAAATAAATATTACATTATAGGATGAAATTACTTTAGAAAAGGGCACAAGACAGGGATGTCCTTTCTCTGTAAATGTACACTAAATGTACACTAAATGTACACTAAATGTACAGAAAAAAACTGGAAATGAACAAATCCTCTGTTGTTAACACAATGGAAAGGTCACATGCTTTATTATCTAAATGTTGACAGTGCGGCGGCGATGGAGAGGATCAAAATTGTGCAATTTAAGGCCATTTGGTGGAGAGTGATGCAAGCGCTGGAGATGGGGGTGTGATCATGTGGGTCAGGGCAGGTGAGATGTAGTTGATGTTTGTATGACGGTGTCATTTGTATGTGTATGTTTTGTATTATCAAAATCTTACAAAAAATATATAAATAATTTCCACACCGGCTCAGCATGCACTCATGAATGCACCAATTCTCTCAAACACACACTTGCGCACACAAACCAACGAATACTAGGTACGCAGCTAACAGTGTTGAGGGGCCTGCTTGAAAACGACGGGATCGATAGTCAGGACTGAATTGCCAATTCCAGTTTGGGCAATCGAAATGAGCTGGTGCTGCAAGCTTGTGTGTAAGGCAGCAATTGGAAACAACTGAGTGGAATTGGATTTGGAGTGAGAGAAAGAAAGCGAGAGAAGAGGATAAAAAGATCAGCAGGGGAGAGGAGATGGCGGAGGGGAGAAGAGAGAAGAGGTGAGGAGAGAAGAGGAGAGGAGAATAGACTCTCAGCTTGCCAAATGGCAGGTCAGGACCCTATGACGTAGTGTTGGCTTCATACGGGGCCCTGGCTAGTGACACTGGTTCTGTTTACCTGATGGCTCATCTTCGCTTTGAAAGCTTCAGTTGGATCACAGCTCAGAAAAAAGTTTGCATTAATGGTTACTGTGATATTGTTGTGCTGGTTGGAGTAGTTGGACTGTTCCTGTGCCAACCTGACCAATCAAATCAAATCATATTTGCGCCGAATACAATAGGTGTAGACCTGACAGTGAAATTCTTACTTACAAAGCCCTTAACCAACAATGCAGTTTTAAGAAAAATACCTACAAAAATAAGAAATTAAAGTAACAAATGATTAAAGAGCATCAGTAAAATAACAATAGTGAAGCTATATCCAGGGGGTACTGGTGCAGAGTCAATGTGCGAGGGCACCGGTTAGTCGAGATAATTGAGGTAATATGTACATGTAGGTTGAGTTATTAAAGTGACTATGCATAGATAATAACAGAGAGTAGCAGCAGCGTAAAAGGGAAGTGGAAATACAAATAGTCTGGCTAGGCATCTGATTAGATGTTCAGGAGTCTTATGGCTTGGGGGTAGAAGCTGCTTAGAAGCCTATTGGACCTAGACTTGGCGCTCCAATTCCGCTTGCCGTGCGGAAGCAGAGAGAACAGTCTATGACTCGGGTGGCTGGAGTCTTAGACAATTTTTAGGGCCTTCTTCTGACACCGCCTGGTATAGAGGTCCTGAATGGCAGGAAGCTTGGCCCCAGTGATGTAATGGGCCGTACACACTACCCTCTGTAGTGCCTTGCGGTCAGAGGCCGAGAATTTCCACACCCATACCAGACAGTGATGCAACCTGTCAGGATGCTCTCAATGGTTCAGCTGTAGAACCTTTTGAGGATCTGAGGACTCATGGCAAATCTTTTCAGTCTCTTGAGGGGGAATAGATTTTGTCGTGCCCTCTTTATGACTGTGTTAGTGTGCTTGGACCATGTTAGTTTGTTGGTGATGTAGACGCCAAGGAACTTGAAGTTCTCAACCTGCTCCTCTACAGCCCAGTCGATAAGAATGGGAGCATGCTCGGTCCTCCTTTTCCTGTAGTCCACAACCTTTGTCTTGATAACATTGAGGGAGAGGTTGTTGTCCTTGCACCACATGGTCAGGTCTCTGACCTCCTTCCTATAGGCTGTCTCGTTGTTGTCGGTGATCAGGCCTACCACTCTTGTGTCATTGGCAAACTTAATGATGGCCCTGCGGCCTTGTGAATGTTGACCTGTTTAACGGTCTTATTCACATCGGCTGCGGAGAGCGTGATCACACAGTCGTCCGGAACAGCTGATGCTCTCATGCATGTTTCAGTGTTACTTTCCTCAAAGCGAGAAAATAAGTAATTTTGCTCATCTGGTAGGCTCGTGTCACTGGGCAGCTCTCAGCTGTGCTTCCCTTTGTAGTCTGTAATAGATTCCGATGAGCGTCGGAGCCGGTGTAGTACGATTCGATCTTAGTCCTGTATTGAAGCTTTGCCAATTTGATAGTTCGTCAGAGGGAATAGTGGGATTTCTTATAAGCTCCACGAAAGAGGCAGCTCTGGCCTTTACCTCAGTGCGGATATTGTCTGTAATCCATGGCTTCTGGTTGGGGTATGTAGGTCCAGTCACTGTGGGGACAACGTCGTTGATGCACTTATTGATGAATCCAGTGACTAATGTGGTGTACTCCTCAATGCCATTGGAAGAATCCAGTAACATATTCCAGTCTGTGATAGCAAAACAGTCCTGTAGTTTAGCATCTGCTTCAACTGACCACTTTTTTATTGACAGAGTCACTGGTGCTTCCTAATTTAATTTTTGCTTGTAAGCAGGAATCAGGAGGATAGAATTATGGTCAGATTTGCCAAATGGAGGGAGAGGGAGAGCTTTGTACGCGTCTCTGTATGGGCTAGAGTTCTTTTTCTCTCTGTTTGCACATTTATTAACATGCTGGTCTTAATTAGGTCAAACAGATTTAATTTTCCCTACATTAAAGACCAAGGCCACTAGGAGCACAGCTCATTGAGTGCGGTCTTATTACCAGCATCAGTTTGTGGTGGTAAATAGACAGCTACGAAGAATATAAGAATATATGAAAACTCTCTAGGTAGATAGTGTGGTCTACAGCTTATCATGAGATACTCTACCTCAGACGAGCAAAACCTCAAGACTTCCTTAGATATCGTACACCAGCTGAATACATAGACCACCACCCCTTGTCTTACCAGAGGCTGCTGTTCTATCCTGCCGATACAGTGTATAACCCACCAGCTGTATTATATTCATATTTTTGTTCAGCCACGACTCTGTGAAACATAAGATAGTCAAATGTTTTATGTCACATTGGTAGGAGATACGTGCTTTTAGTTCGTCCACTTTATTATCCAGCGATTGAACGTTGGCCGGTAGTACCGATGGCAAAGGCAGATTAGCCAAACGTCGCCGGATCCTCTCAAGGCACCCCGATCTCCTTCCGCGAAACCTCCATCTCTTTCTCTTGCGATTGACGGGGATGGGAGCCTATTCGGGTGTCTGGTGTAAATCCCTCTCGTCCGGCTCATTAAAGAAAAATTCTTCATCCATTTCAAGGTAAGTTATTGCTGTTCTGATGTCCAGAAGCTCTTTTCGTTCAGAAGAGATGGTAGCGGCAACATTAAGTACAAAATAAGTTACAAACAATGCGACTAAACAAACAAAATAGCACGGTTGGTTAAGAGCCAATAAAACAGCAGCCATCCCCTCCGGCGCCATGGTTACACAGTATACTTTATCTTTATCGCAGTATACTTCCAAGATGACATGATCAGTCATTAGATACATATTTAACACTGAACAAAAATATAAAAGCAAGATGTAAAGTGTTGATCCTGTGTGTTTCATGAGCTAAAATAAAATATTCCAAACATTTTCCATATGCACAAAAAGCTTCTTTATCTCAAATGTTGTGCACCAATTTGTTTACATCCCTGTTAGTGAGCATTTATCCCATGCCAAGATAATCGATCCACTTGACAGGTGTGCCATATCAAGAAGCTGATTAAACAGCATGATCATCTAACAGGTGCACCTTGTGCGTGGACAATAAAAGGTCACTCTAAAGTCTGCAGTTTTGTCACACAACACAATGCCACAGTCACATGTTTTGAGGGAGTGTGTAATTGGCATGCTGACTGCAGGAATATTCACCAGAGCTGTTGCCAGAGAAATTAACGTGAATTGCTCTACAATAAGCCGCCTCCGTAGTTGTTTTAGAAAATTTGGCACTATGCCCAACAGGCCTCACAAACGCAGACCACACCAGCCAAGGATTGCCACATCCGGCATCTTCACCTGCTGGATCGTCTGAGACCAGCCACCTGGACAGCTGATGAAACTGTCGGTTAGCACAACCAAATAATTTCTGCCCGAACTGTCAGATTGCGTGCTCGTCATCCTCACCAGGGTCTTGACATGACTGCAGTTTGGTGTTGTAAGCAACTTTAGTGGGCAAATGCTCACCTCCGATGGCCACTGGCAAGCTGAACAAGTGTGTTCTTCATGATTGAATCCCGGTTTCAACTGTACTGGGCAGATGGCACCGGGCAGATGGCACAAACACATTCCAGTGTTTAATTGCTATATTGTAATTACTTTGCCACCATGGCCTATTTATTTCCTTAACTTACCTCATTTGCACTCACTGTAAATAGACTTTTTGTTTTCTTTCGTTCTATTGTATTATTGACTGTATGTTTGTTTATTCCATGTGTAACTCTGTGTTGTTGTCTATTCACACTGCTATGCTTTATCTTGGCCAGGTCGCAGTTGCAAATGAGAACTTGTTCTCAACTAGCCTACCTGGTTAAATAAAGGTGTTCTCAACTAGCCTACCTGGTTAAATAAAGGTGTTCTCAACTAGCCTACCTGGTTAAATAAAGGTGTTCTCAACTGGCCTACCTGGTTAAATAAAGGTGTTCTCAACTAGCCTACCTGGTTAAATAAAGGTTAAATAAAACATAAATAGAAATGGCAGGCAGTATGGCGTCGTGTGTGTGAGCAGTTTGCTGATGTGTGTGAGCAGTTTGCTGATGTGTGAGAGCAGTTTGCTGATGTGTGCGAGCAGTTTGCTGATGTGTGTGAGCAGTTTGCTGATGTGTGCGAGCAGTTTGCTGATGTGTGCGAGCAGTTTGCTGATGTGTGCGAGCAGTTTGCTGATGTGTGTGAGCAGTTTGCTGATGTGTGCGAGCAGTTTGCTGATGTCTGAGAGCAGTTTGCTGATGTGTGAGAGCAGTTTGCTGATGTGTGTGAGCAGTTTGCTGATGTCTGAGAGCAGTTTGCTGATGTGTGCGAGCAGTTTGCTGATGTCTGAGAGCAGTTTGCTGATGTGTGTGAGCAGTTTGCTGATGTCTGAGAGCAGTTTGCTGATGTGTGCGAGCAGTTTGCTGATGTGTGAGAGCAGTTTGCTGATGTGTGAGAGCAGTTTGCTGATGTGTGAGAGCAGTTTGCTGATGTGTGACCTCGCACATTGACTCGGTACCAATACTCGGTATATTGCCTCGTTTATGTTTTTTTTTTATTGTTTTCTTATATGTACTGTAACTCAGTAAAATCTTTGAAGTTGTTGCATTTTGCATCTATATTTCTGTTCAGTATAGTTAACATCTAGATCTTTGACAAAACAACACTGCTTACATCATGTCAATGTTAGCTTAGTCATCTTACCTTAAGATGACTAAGTTGTAATAAAACCTTGTAATAAAACGTACGATCCAATGTTCATTTCTCTTTAATCCATGGTTATCTTGATCATGATTCACAATCTCTCATATTCCACCGATTACAATGCACCAGTATTATCACTCCAATAACATTACACAATGGGGGTTATCACAGGTACAGCCTGGTTGAATAACCAAAGTATATTATAAGACATGATATAAGTGAAGTGTTTGTAAGTGATTGTACACACGCCAATAAAGTGTGGGTGAATGATTTGGATTGGTCATTGGGGATCATGCGAGGACGATGATTATACAGTACTAGTGAAAAGTTTGGACACACCTACAGTGGCTTGCAAAAGTATTCACCCCCTTGGCTTTTTTCCTATTTTGTTGCCTTACAACCTGGAATTAAAATGCTTTTTTTGGGGGGGGGTTGCATCATTTGATTTACATATCATGCCTACCACTTTGATGATGCAAAATATTTTTTTATTGTGAAACAAACAAGAAATAAGACAAAAAAACTGAAAACTTGAGGGTGCATAACTATTCTGGGCTTTGACTAGGCCATTCCAAGACATTTAAATGTTTCCACTTTCCCCTTAAACCACATCGAGTGTTGCTTTAGAAGTATGCTTATGGTCATTGCCCTGCTGGAAGGTGAACCTTCGTCCCAGTCTCAAATCTCTGGAAGACTGAAACAGGTTTCCCCTCAACAATTTCCCTGTGTTTAGCACCATCCATCATTCCTTAAATTCTGACCAGTTTCCCAGTCTCTGCCAGTGAAAAACATCACCACAGCACGATGCTGCCACCACCGTGCTTCACTCTGGGGATGGTGCTCTCAGGGTGATGAGAGGTGTTGGGTTTGCGCCAGACATAGTGTTTTTTTGATGGCAAAAAAGCTACATTTTAGTCTCGTCTGACCAGAGTACCTTCTTCCATATGTTTGGGGAGTCTCTCACATGCCTTTTGGCGAACACCAGATGTGTTTGCTTATTTTTTTCATTAAGCAATGGCTTTTTTTCTGGCCACTCTTCCATAAAGCCCAGCTCTGGGGAGTGTACAGCTTAAAGTGGTCCTATGGACAGAGTCCAATCTCCGTTGTGGAGCTTTGCAGCTCCTTCAGGGTTATCTTTGGTCTCTTTGTTGCCTCTCTGATTAATGTCCTCCTTGCCTGGTCCGTGAGTTTTGGTGGGCGGCCTCTCTTGGCAGATTTGATGTGGTGCCATATTCTTTCAAAAAGAGAGATCTCCTTGTTCATCATGGTGCTGCTTGCTTGGTGGTGCCCTCTGCTTAGTGGTATTGCAGACTCTGGGGCCTTTCAGAACAGGTGTATATGTACGGAGATCATGTGATAGATCATGTGACACAGTGCACACAGGTGGACTTCATTTAACTAATTATGTGACTTTTGAAGATAATTGGTTGCACGAGATCTTTGTTAGGAGCTTCATAGCAAAGGGAGTGAATAGCAAGATGGTGCCGACAGAGATGGTCGCCTCGCTTGGCGTTCTTAGGAAACTATGCATTATTTTGTTTTTTTATGTATTATTTGTTACATTGTTACCCAAGGAAATCTTAAGTATTATTACTTACAGCCGGGAAGAACTATTGGATATAACAGCAACATCAACTTACCAACATTACGACCAGGAAGAACTATTGGATATAACAGCAACATCAACTTACCAACATTACGACCAGGAAGAACTATTGGATATAACAGCAACATCAACTTACCAACATTACGACCAGGAATAAGACTTTCCCGAAGCAGATCCTCTGTGCGGACCACCACCCAGGACATCTGATCCCAGTAGGCGACCCAATACAACGGTACCACAGAAGGGGCAGACGGAGCAGTCTTCTGGTCAGGTTCCATTGACAGGCACATCGCTCACTGCTTCTGAGTATACTAATCGCCAATGTCATGTCTCTTGACCACAAGTTAGATTAAATTCGAGCAAGGGTTGCCTTCCAGAGAGACATCAGAGATTGTAACATTCTCTGTTTCACGGAAACCTGGCCCACTCGGGATATGTTATCTGAGTTGGTACAGCCAACCGGTTTCTTCACGCATCTCGCAGACAGAAACAAACATCGCTCTAGTAAGAAGAATGGCGGGGGTTTATGCCTTATGATTAACGACCCGTGGTGTGATCATAACAACATACAGAAACTCAAGTCCTTTTGTTCACCTGACCTAGAATTCCTTGCAATCAAATCCTGACCGCATTATCTACCAAAATAATTATCTTCGATTCTTATCACAGCTGTATATACCCCCTCCCAAAGCAGATACCTCAAGCGCAAAACTGAAAGCGCGAACCACTGCTTTTAATCATGACAAGGTGACTGGAAACATGACCAAATGCAAACAGTGTAGCTATTCCCTCCGCAAGGCAATCAAACAAGCTAATCGTCAGTATAGAGACAAAGTAGAGTCGCAATTCAATGGCTCAAACACTAGACGTATATGGCAGGGTCTACAGTCAATCACGGATTACAAAAAGAAAACCAGCCCCGTCGCAGACACCGATGTCTTGCTCCCAGACAAGTTAATTAAACAACTTCTTAGCTCACTTTGAGGACAGTACAGTGCCAGTGATTTGGCCCGCTACCAAAACCTGCGGGCTCTTCACCATGGCCAACGTGAGTAAAGCATTTTAATGTGTTAACCCTCACAAGGCTGCTAGCCCAGATGGCGTCCCTAGCCGCGTCCTCAGAGCATGCACAGACCAGCTGGCTGGTGTGTTTACGCACATATTCAATCCCTCCCTATCCCAGTCTGCTGTCCCCACATGCTTCAAGAGGGCCACCATTGTTCCTGTTCTTGTTCCTGTTCCCAAGAAAGCTAAGGTAACTGAGTTAAGCTTCTGGCTTTGAGAGACTAGTCAAGGAGCATATCACCTCCACCGTACCTGACACTCTAGACCCACTCCAATTTGCCTACCGCCGTAATAGGTCCAGAAACGACGCAATCGCAATCACAATGACACTGCACACTGCCCTAACCCATCTGAACAAGACGAATACCTACGTAAGAATGTTGTTCATTGACTACAGTTCAGCATTTAACACCGTAGTACCCTCCAAAGTCATCATTAAGCTCAAGACCCTTGGTCACAAATTAACTTTTAAAAACAAATGCATTCCAGGTGAGTGCCTCATGAAGCTGGTTGAGAGAATGCCAAGAGTGTGCAAAGCTGTCATCAAGGCACAGGGTGGCTACATTGAAGAATCTAAAATATAAAAAATATTTTGATTTCTTTAACACTTTTTTTTGCATGATTCCACATGATTCATATGCATGGTTCCATATGTGTCATTTCATAGATTTGATGTTTTCACTATTATTCTACAAAGAAGAAAATAGTTAAACTAAAGAAAAACCATTGAATGAGTATGATTTTCTAAAACTGAGTCACAGTTCGTCTAAACCAAAGGAGGAGTGTTTCAAGGTAAATCATTACAACATACACACGGACGTGCACACACACATGCATGCACACTCCTCCATAAACACACACACACGCACCTCCATAAACACAGCAATATAAGGAAGACAGGCAACACATTCTCTCGGTTGAGCTTTGTTGGTTGTGATGGTTATCACGTTTTATAGTTGCTGAGTGGGTACAGTGAAGTTGTAAAACACACACACACACGCACACACACACACACACACACGCACACACACACGCACACGCACACACACACGCACACGCACACGCACACACACACACACACGCACACACACACATACTATCTCTCTTTCTTGCTATCGCTTACACACAGATATAAATACATACAGAGTATTGATTTACATGTTCACACACCAACACATATACAGGCAGTGTTATATGATCAGTAGGACCTAATTGCAGAGTGGTACGATATAACGTGGATGAGACAGACGACGGCGCGCCGGAGTAGTAAGGCAAGAAGCAGTGTGAGGTGAGACAACTTCTAACTCACCGGGGAACATAGTCTCTGATCAGGTATTCATAACTATACTATATTATTGTGTGTTTAGAACTACATTTTATTTGAGTATGACACAAACAGTTGCCAGCTGAAGGTACTGTGCGACCTAGCTTCAACTGTTGCTGGCCTACCTCATCTGTGATCGTTTAAAGCAGACCTCAGGTAGGATACGAAAAGTTGTTCAAAGGCTAATCATTCTGCGTCATCGCAAAAGAGATACACTGTGTGTAGTTTATTGAGTAAAGGGGATAAAGCCGGCGAGAGGGAGGGAAGCCGAGAGGGAAGCCGAGAGGGAAGCCGAGAGGGAAGCAACGCATAGAGAAAGAATAACTATTAGTTAAAACAGAGGAATGACCATCATGGATAGCGAAATGAGGTAATTACAGGGAGTGTTCGACATGCATTAGTCTGAACTCCTCCATTCTCTTTCAACAAGCGGCAAGAGAATAAACGTCTACCTGTTGCACAATTGTCAGCTAGAAAACCTATGTTGTGAAATACAAATGTGTTCATTTGTAACTGAAGAAATTCACAGTGTTAATCATGCTCTATTTCATGAAACTTCTACAATCTAGTTTGTCCTTGTCATGCAGCCCTAGCCATTTTAGGGCTGGATTCAATCTGTATTGCAGAAGACCTACATTACAATTGGAATGTATGAAAGTATTTTCCCCATTGAGCCGACGCCGTGTTCGCCACGAACACTCAAACATTGTTTTTTACTTCTGTAATATCGATTAAATCCAAACCTTAGATCGTGTTCGTTACAGAGGTGAGAATTTGACCCTGTTTGTTAATGATAGTGCCTTGGCAGCAGCTAAAGGGGATCCACAATAATTACAAAATACAAATAGTGTCAAGTCAAATCCTTAAAGTCAAATGTTATTTGTCACGTGTTTCATAAAGGAAAAGTGTGGACTAAGAATATAGAGAAATAATAGAAAAGTTAAACACATAATAATAGATACACAATGAGTAACGATAACTTGGCTTTATACTCGCTGTACCAGTACGGAGTCTATCTGCAGGTTTATGAGGTAATTGAGGTAGTTATGTACATAAAACTGGGAATAAACTGGCAGATAGTAAACAGTAGCAGCAGCATGTGATGGGTCGAAAAAGTGAAGGAAAAAAAAGGGTCAACGCAGGTAACTATTTCAATAACTATTGATCCGTCTTATGGCTTGCGGGTAGACCCTGTTCAGGCTCCTGTTGGTTCCAAACTTCAGTAACGCTTGCCGTGCAGTTGCAGAGAGAACAGTCTATGACTTGGGTGGCTGGAGTCTTTGACAATTTTTAGGGCCTTCCTCTGACACCGCCTGGTGTAGAGGTCCTGGATGGCAGGGAGCTGGGCCGCAGTGATGTGCGTTACGGTCGAAGGCCAAGCAGTTGGCATACCAAGTGAGGATGCAGCTAGTCAAGATGCTTTCAATGGTGCAGCTTTGATCTTTTCAGCCTCCCGAGGGTGAAGATAAATTGTGGTGCCCTCTGCACGATTGTGTTGGTGTGGTTGGACCATTGACAGATCCTTAGTGATGCGGACACAGAGGAACTTGAAGCTCTCGACCCGCTCAACTACAGCCCTGTCGATGCCCTGTCAATAGCCCTGTAGTCCACCATCAGCTCCTTTTGTCATCTGTGGATCTGTTGGCGTTCATCTTTGGAATGGGTCCAGGGTGTCTAGGATGATGGTGTTGATGTGAGCAATGACCAGCCTTTCAAAGCATTGGATGGCTCCAGATGTGAGTGCGACGGGCGACAGTCATTGAGACAGGTTACTCTTGGGCACAGGGACTATGGTGGTCTGATTGAAACATGGGTATTACAAACTGGGTCAGGGAGAGGTTGAAAATGTCAGTCAAGACACTTGGAATCGAATCCGGTTCTGTAGTGACGCCTCAAGCACTGCGACGCAGTGCCTTAGACCGCTGCGCCACTCAGGAGTCCCTGAGATGATGCTTTTCTATGTGTGAAGTAAAGATGATCTAGAGTTTTTCACCTCTAGTTGCACACATGTTATGCTGGTAGAAATGGAAGTAGACAGATTTCAGTTTCTCATCATTAATATCACTGGCCAGCAGGAACATCTCTGGATGAGCATGTTACCTGTTGGTTGAGTGAGGTCTTAGTGTCAGCTTCGATTTGTGGTCGTAAATAGACAGCAACGAAAAATATAGATGAAAACTCTCTTGGTAAATAGTATGGTCTACAGCTTATCATGGGGTATTCTAACTCCGGTGAGCAGAACCTCACCACCCTCCTTGAGCATACCTGAAGCTGTCACAAGATGGTGTCTTGAAGGGTCCTTTTGGTTACAGAGCTGAGACTTTGACCCTGTCTGTTAATGATAGTATAGATGGTGTCTTGAAGGGTCCTTTTGGTTATAGAGCTGAGACTTTGACCCTGTCTGTTAATGATAGTATAGATGGTGTCTTGAAGGGTCCTTTTGGTTATAGAGCTGAGACTTTGACCCTGTCTGTTAATGATAGTATAGATGGTGTCTTGAAGGGTCCTTTTGGTTATAGAGCTGAGACTTTGACCCTGTCTGTTAATGATAGTATAGAAGGTGTCTTGAAGGGTCCTTTTGGTTATAGAGCTGAGACTTTGACCCTGTCTGTTAATGATAGTATAGAAGGTGTCTTGAAGGGTCCTTTTGGTTATAGAGCTGAGACTTTGACCCTGTCTGTTAATGATAGTATAGATGGTGTCTTGAAGGGTCCTTTTGGTTACAGAGCTGAGACTTTGACCCTGTCTGTTAATGATGGTATAGAAGGTGTCTTGAAGGGTCCTTTTGGTTATAGAGCTGAGACTTTGACCCTGTCTGTTAATGATAGTATAGAAGGTGTCTTGAAGGGTCCTTTTGGTTATAGAGCTGAGACTTTGACCCTGTCTGTTAATGATAGTATAGAAGGTGTCTTGAAGGGTCCTTTTGGTTATAGAGCTGAGACTTTGACCCTGTCTGTTAATGATAGTATAGAAGGTGTCTTGAAGGGTCCTGTTGGTTATAGAGCTGAGACTTTGACCCTGTCTGTTAATGATAGTATAGAAGGTGTCTTGAAGGGTCCTTTTGGTTATAGAGCTGAGACTTTGACCCTGTCTGTTAATGATAGTATAGATGGTGTCTTGAAGGGTCCTTTTGGTTATAGAGCTGAGACTTTGACCCTGTCTGTTAATGATAGTATAGATGGTGTCTTGAAGGGTCCTTTTGGTTATAGAGCTGAGACTTTGACCCTGTCTGTCAATGATAGTATAGATGGTGTCTTGAAGGGTCCTTTTGGTTATAGAGCTGAGACTTTGACCCTGTCTGTCAATGATAGTATAGATGGTGTCTTGAAGGGTCCTTTTGGTTATAGAGCTGAGACTTTGACCCTGTCTGTTAATGATGGTATAGAAGGTGTCTTGAAGGGTCCTGTTGGTTACAGAGCTGAGACTTTGACCCTGTCTGTTAATGATGGTATAGAAGGTGTCTTGAAGGGTCCTGTTGGTTACAGAGCTGAGACTTTGACCCTGTCTGTTAATGATAGTATAGATGGTGTCTGAAGGGTCCTGTTGGTTACAGGGTCAACGTCTCAGCTTTGTCTGTTAATGATAGTATAGAAGGTGTCTTGAAGGGTCCTGTTGGTTACAGGGTCACCGTCTCAGCTCTGTATGTTAATGATAGTATAGAAGGGGTCTGAAGGGTCCTGTTGGTTACAGGGTCTCAGCTCTGTCTGTTAATGATAGTATAGATGGTGTCTGAAGGGTCCTTTTGGTTATAGAGCTGAGACTTTGACCCTGTCTGTTAATGATAGTATAGATGGTGTCTGAAGGGTCCTGTTGGTTACAGGGTCAACGTCTCAGCTCTGTCTGTTAATGATAGTATAGATGGTGTCTGAAGGGTCCTTTTGGTTACAGAGCTGAGACTTTGACCCTGTCTGTTAATGATAGTATAGATGGTGTCTGAAGGGTCCTTTTGGTTATAGAGCTGAGACTTTGACCCTGTCTGTTAATGATAGTATAGAAGGTGTCTTGAAGGGTCCTTTTGGTTACAGAGCTGAGACTTTGACCCTGTCTGTTAATGATAGTATAGAAGGTGTCTTGAAGGGTCCTGTTGGTTACAGGGTCAACGTCTCAGCTTTGTCTGTTAATGATAGTATAGATGGTGTCTTGAAGGGTCCTTTTGGTTACAGAGCTGAGACTTTGACCCTGTCTGTTAATGATAGTATAGATGGTGTCTGAAGGGTCCTGTTGGTTACAGGGTCAACGTCTCAGCTCTGTCTGTTAATGATAGTATAGAAGGTGTCTTGAAGGGTCCTTTTGGTTATAGAGCTGAGACTTTGACCCTGTCTGTTAATGATAGTATAGATGGTGTCTTGAAGGGTCCTTTTGGTTATAGAGCTGAGACTTTGACCCTGTCTGTCAATGATAGTATAGATGGTGTCTTGAAGGGTCCTGTTGGTTACAGGGTCAACGTCTCAGCTCTGTCTGTTAATGATGGTATAGAAGGTGTCTTGAAGGGTCCTTTTGGTTATAGAGCTGAGACTTTGACCCTGTCTGTTAATGATAGTATAGATGGTGTCTGAAGGGTCCTTTTGGTTATAGAGCTGAGACTTTGACCCTGTCTGTTAATGATAGTATAGATGGTGTCTGAAGGGTCCTGTTGGTTACAGGGTCAACGTCTCAGCTCTGTCTGTTAATGATAGTATAGATGGTGTCTGAAGGGTCCTTTTGGTTACAGAGCTGAGACTTTGACCCTGTC
>NC_143045.1:36565000-36567500 GCF_057628025.1 Oncorhynchus mykiss
GTCTGCTCTGACAGAGACCACAGGCACCGTGGTTCCAGAATGTCCCGTTATTCCACTGGGGGAGAGAGTCGACTGTTTCCCTGACGCCGGTGCATCTAAGGTATGTTTCCATGGAGACCTGGGTGACCTGGGTCCTCTACACGTCTCATCATTCCTAAAGGATTTACTTTCCCATCATTACTAAACAGGACGTAGATATCAGACGTACCGAACCCTCCTCCTGGAGAGCTACCCTCCTGCAGGTTTTACTTCAAACTCTTATCTAGCACGTCCTGCCCTGCAGGACCTTGATTAGCTCAATTAGGACTGTTACAACTTGGTTGGAGTAAAAACCTGCATTCCCAGTAGCTGTCAAGGAGGACCGTAGCCATAGCATTATACATTCTGATGATGATGATGATTCCCTTCCTTCACTAGCTGGGGTGTCTGCAGCGAGGCTGTTGTTGGAGTCCATTGGACGAGAGAAACGCTCCATGGTGCTTCTTCTCCACCAATCACGGCTACTCGGTGGTGCGCGAGGAGAGACCCAACATCTACAGTGAGTTCTACCTCCACCCCTCCCATCCACCCTCTTTCCATATCTCTTATTTTCAATCCTTCTCTAAGGCATGATTTCATGTACATATAAAATGTACAGCATATTGCTAAACATGATAGACATGATATCACTACTTCATTCACAGTCAGTCCTGACCTTCAGGGAACAGTCTTTGCTCAAATGATAATATATTTCAAAACATATCATGCCCTATACTAGAAATTGCTTTTGAATTTGCCATCCCGAATTTCTGCTTTTAACTTTTTTTTCTTTCAATACCTTTGTGCTTGTGATTGGAGGCTTGTCGGCCCTTCTGAAAAGGAAGGTTGCCCCCTCTCTGTTTGGTGAAGACATAGAGGAGCTGGCTTTCCATGCTGACTTGCAGACAGTGAACCGACTGAGATTCAAGGTACAAACACACACACACACACACTGTCACTTGTAATCCACACCAAAACACACGTCCTCCTGACCCCTGTCCACGTGTTTTGTCTCTAAACACACGTCCTCCTGACCCCTGTCCACGTGTTTTGTCTCTAAACACATGTCCTCCTGACCCCTGTCCCTGTGTTTTGTCTCAAAACACATGTCCTCCTGACCCCTGTCCCTGTGTTTTGTCTCTAAACACATGTCCTCCTGACCCCCGTCCCTGTGTTTTGTCTCCAGATCTCAGATGCCCATAACCAGCGATTTGAGGTTCCCCATGAGCACATCAAGCCCCCTGCCACCCATCCCTCTGGTTCCTTTAACTACGAGGTAGAGCTCACACACAACCCCTTCGGCTTCCAAGTACGCAGGGCGGCCACCAAGAAAGTCCTGTGAGTTTCTTTCTGAATTGTGTCTTTCTGTCAGTCTCAAAACGTCTCTGTCAAATCCATCAGTCTTTCTGTTACACTCCAACCTGGGTACTAATGCTCTCAAGCCTGTACGTCTGGTTACAGCATCACACAGTTGATCCTCATAAAGGTGCTGTGGACCACGCAGTCACTTCATTAATATGTATTATTCTGTCAGAACGCCAAAGACACACACGCTCGCACGTACACGCTCGCACACACACGCTCGCACGTACACGCGCATGCACACACACGCTCGCACGTACACACTCGCACGTACACGCATGCACACACATGCTCGCACGTACACGCTTGCACACACACGCTCGCACGTACACGCTCGCACGTACACGCATGCACACACACACACACGACACGTTTGTTTTCTGTGTTCCATGTCAGTCTCCCTTGGTGACCGTGTGGTTACGTCTGTGTCACTCTGAGCATGCTCAGTCAGTCTGTGTGACATCACAGTCATCATGCCTACTGATTACATCTCCAACTGGCCAAATGAACCTTTATGCAGACTCACTGTAAAACCACGATTATGACCCCTGTTATTTATTTACCTAGGCATTAGGATTTTTACCCGTTATATATTTACCTAGGAGTTAGGATTTTTACATTTTCACCTCTGGGATTTGATCTATAAACTTTTCGGTTCCTTGCCCAACACTCTAACCACTAGGCTACCTGCCGCCCACTAGCCTACATGCCCCTGTTAAAACCATGATTATGACCTGTTAAAACCATGATAATGACTCCTGTTAAAACAATGATTATGACTCCTGTTAAAACCAGGATTATGACTCCTGTTAAAACCAGGATTATGACCCATTAAAACCATGATAATGACTCCTGTTAAAACCATGACAATGACTCCTGTTAAAACTATGATCATGACCCATTAAAACCATGATAATGACTCCTGTTAAAACTAAAGCACTACCAAAGCACGACCAATATGGATTGTTTTAGAGCCGATAACAATTTTTGGGAGACAATATTATAATATATATTATAATATAATATAGATTTCTTTCGGGACGATATTCAATATAATGAAAATATCTCAGAAACAGCCATGTTTTTTAACATTAATATATCTATTTTAAAATCAAACAAT
>NC_143045.1:36572500-36595000 GCF_057628025.1 Oncorhynchus mykiss
TCGAGAAAAAGATAAAGTCACCCAGTAAAATACTACTTGAGTAAAAGTCTAAAAGTATTTGGTTTTAAATATACTTAAGTATCAAAGTAAATGGAATTGCTAAAATGTACTTTAATAAGTATCAAAAGTAAAAGTATAAACCATTTAAAATTCCTTATATTAAGCAAACCAGGCGGGACTATTTATTGTTTAATTGATGGATAGCCAGGGGCACACCGACACTCAGACACAATTTACAAACTAAGCGTTTTGTGTTTAGTGAGTTTGCCAGATCAGAGGCAGTGGTGATGACCAGGGATAATCTCTTGATAAGTGTGTGAATTGGACCATTTTCCGGGGCAAAAGTATTTTTTGGGGTGTCGGGGGAAAATGTGCAGAGTAAAAAGCACATTATTATCTTTAGGAATATAGTAAAAGTAAAAAGTAAAAGTTGGCAAAAAATATAAGTAGTAAACTAAAATACAGATGCACAAAAAAACGACTTAGGTTGTAGTTTAACGTATTTTTACTTAAGTACTTTACACCCCTGTTCTATATGCATCACACTCATACTAAAGATGTACATATGCTTTTAAGGGAAAACATTTCAGTCATGGTAAGGCGTTCATATTTGAAGTTAGGATTTATTAAAGATAAGATAAGACGCACTGCACTTCAGTAGACACATGCCAGGGGGCAATGTACTTACTAAGCCACGCTGCTAAGACCATCATATGTGACTGGCTTTGACTAAATGTGTGGAAAACAATGATGCAGACAGTTTGAGGGCTTTGACTAAATGTATAGAAAACAATGATGCAGACAGTTTGAGGGGTTTGACTAAATGTATAGAAAACAATGATGCAGACAGTTTGAGTGGTTTGAGACAAATACTGTGTGATTATGACACTAACATTCAACTCCTACAGCCATAACGAATGCACTATTATCCTCTATCTGCTTCTCTTCTCTCCCAGGATATCCAGTACACTGACATTGACTATATGGAAGATAAGAAGGACTTCACTTACGATGAAGTCAACTTCAAAGACCTCCCTCAGTTCGCTGATTACCTGCACGAGAAGGGACAGAAATACATTCTTATATTGGTAAGAAACAAACTGTTTTTGAAAGAAAGAAAAAAAGATATTATTTAACTAGGCAAGTAATTTAAAAACAACTTCTTATTTACAATGACGGCCTAGGAACAGTGGGTTAACTGCCTTGTTCAGGGGCAGAACGACAGAGTTTTCCTTGTCAGTTCAGGGATTAGATCTAGCAACCTTTCGGTTACTGGCCCAACGCTCTAACCTGCCGCCTACAGTTGATTTGCTTGACTAGTTTTTGCAAACATTTGTTGGTTCTCCAGTTAGCTCCAGTTCCAAATGTGCCTGTTGAATGAAAACATATTCACATTTCAATAGTAGTGGCACTACTGTAACTTTGCTATTACTTATAGGTTTGAAGTCGCCTAATCCGCGTGTTTTAATGAGTTTGTTGTTGCTAATGTATTTGATTGTAGGCGTAAAACATGTCGCATTCAATTTGTAAATGTAGTTTGTGAACTCTCCAGATAGGATTCCGAGCAGACCGCGATTTGGCAATATGTCAGGCATATCCCTCGATTTGGCAATGTGTCAGGCATATCCCTCGATTTGGCAATATGTCAGGCATATCCCTCGATTTGGCAATATGTCAGGCATATCCCTCGATTTGGCAATATGTCAGGCACATCCCTCGATTTGGCAATATGTCAGACATATCCCTCGATTTGGCAATGTGTCAGGCATATCCCTCGATTTGGCAATATGTCAGGCATATCCCTCGATTTGGCAATGTGTCAGGCATATCCCGCGATTTGGCAATATGTCAGGCATATCCCTCGATTTGGCAATGTGTCAGGCATATCCCGCGATTTGGCAATATGTCAGGCATATCCCTCGATTTGGCAATGTGTCAGGCATATCCCGCGATTTGGCAATGTGTCAGGCATATCCCTCGATTTGGCAATATGTCAGGCATATCCCTCGATTTGGCAATATGTCAGGCATATCCCTCGATTTGGCAATATGTCAGGCATATCCCTCGGTTTGGCAATATGTCAGGCATATCCCTCGATTTGGCAATACGTCAGGCATTTCCCTCGTAGGTCATTACAGTTATGTTGTTGTCTATGTCTACCTTTGAGAAACTTGAGTTATTATTTAATTTATTAGCAAAAGCATTTACCGGCATGACGTCCTTGTTCTCCTTGCATATATGCGTGCGTTAGTGACGCATGGGTGGACTCATAGCCGCAGTCCGGGTGGTTATATCCGCAGAGACGGATTTAGGGTCATTAAAATTTAACTATTGGTTGAAGGGCTGGGATTTAGGGTCATTAAATATCGGGGGTTGAATAAAGATAAAAAAATACCTTTAAAAATCCGTAAATGTATCATTCTGGTGCAATTTATATCTGTAGGCTACTTTGAGGTTTTTCTTTCATTGTTTTAGGCTGTCTGGTATTAGTGCATAAACCTAACCTTTAGGGGTTTTGGAAACGGGCAGGAGAAGTCAACGTCACAGAGAAAAAAATGACATTGTCAAAGTTTAATTCAGCAAAACCAAAGCTGCGAAAGGAGAGTTGAAAATAATGAGAAGGAGGGGGGCAGAAAAAGTAATGTTAGGAAAAGATTTGGTGACCAGGTAAAGAGGATGATTGATTGCAGTGCCAGTGCTCTGGCTGTGTTAGGTGTGATGATTGTGAGGCGCTATACAAATTCGACACAGGACTTCAAATAGGCCTATTGCACGGCAAGGGAACTGTAGCCTGCTGTTTAGATGGCTTAAATGGAAACTGAAATCTGGACATTGACTAACCAGAATAAATTACTGTTTTTTTTTTTGGCAAACTCCAAAGTCCTTTGATAATTCTAGTCCAGTGCGATTTTAGCAAGAAAACAACAATCGATTGGATAAATTGAATGAAGTGCTGTGCATATCCTATGTATGAAGGGCCTACACAGTGAATACATTTGTTTATATGTTTTGTGCGAATTAATTGAATATCGCCACATGCGTTATTAAAAACAAAAAATCCTCTGGAATAAGAGACAAACTGGGGTAATAAATACATAACCAATGTTCTCTAGTAATAATAGTCCCGTGAGAATAGGGCTTTAGCCTTATTGTTTTTTTGTGTGTTTTTTTTTTTTACCGTGCATTAAATTGTTTAACCGACCAATAAAAAAGAGAGTTCCAAACCTCTCTGCCAATAACAGCTTGTTTTCAGTTCTCCCCTCCCCACTATAACCACTCCCAGACAGTCCTAGGGAAATGATTGCTTGAGCAATAGTTTTCTGCCCATTTTAATTTAAATCTAATTGCAGTAAGGTACATAAAAGCTGACCCAGAAATGATAGAGTTGATAGTTAAGTTAAATGCAAAATGAAAATAGTCGGGCGGCAAGGGTAGCCTAGTGGTTAGTGTTGGACTCGTAACCAAAAAGTTGCAAGAGCTAATCTCTGAGCTGACAATGTAAAAATCTGTCGTTCTGCCCCTGAACAAGGCAGTTAACCCACTGTTCCTAGGCCGTTATTGTAAATAAGAATTTGTTCTTAACTGACTTGCCTAGTTAAATAAAGGTAAAATAAAAATAAAATGGTTTATTTGGTCCTGGGATATGAAAGGGAAAGGAAAGGGGAAAATGACTACTCCTGTACCTAGGCCTATTGGAAATCATCTTCCTTCCTGTACCTAGGCTTATTGGAAATCATCTTCCTTCCTGTACCTAGGCTTATTGGAAATCATCTTCCTTCCTGTACCTAGGCCTATTGGAAATCATCTTCCTTCCTGTACCTATGCCTATTGGAAATCATCTTCCTTCCTGTGCCTAGGCCTATTGGAAATCATCTTCCTTCCTGTACCTATGCCTATTGGAAATCATCTTCCTTCCTGTACCTAGGCCTATTGGAAATCATCTTCCTTCCTGTACCTAGGCCTATTGGAAATCATCTTCCTTCCTGTACCTAGGCCTATTGGAAATCATCTACCTTCCTGTGCCTAGGCCTATTGGAAATCATCTTCCTTCCTGTATCAAGGCCTATTGGAAATCATCTTCCTTCCTGTACCTAGGCCTATTGGAAATAATCTTCCTTCCTGTGCATAGGCCTATTGGAAATCATCTTCCTTCCTGTGCCTAGGCTTATTGGAAATCATCTTCCTTCCTGTACCTAGGCCTATTGGAAATCATCTTCCTTCCTGTACCTAGGCCTATTGGAAATCATCTTCCTTCCTGTACCTAGGCCTATTGGAAATCATCTTCCTTCCTGTACCTAGGCCTATTGGAAATCATCTTCCTTCCTGTACCTAGGCCTATTGGAAATCATCTTCCTTCCTGTACCTAGGCCTATTGGAAATCATCTTCCTTCCTGTACCTAGGCCTATTGGAAATCATCTTCCTTCCTGTTCCTAGGCCTATTGGAAATCATCTTCCTTCCTGTACCTAGGCCTATTGGAAATCATCTTCCTTCCTGTACCTAGGCCTATTGGAAATCATCTTCCTTCCTGTACCTAGGCCTATTGGAAATCATCTTCCTTCCTGTTCCTAGGCCTATTGGAAATCATCTTCCTTCCTGTGCCTAGGCCTATTGGAAATCATCTTCCTTCCTGTACCTAGGCCTATTGGAAATCATCTTCCTTCCTGTACCTAGGCCTATTGGAAATCATCTTCCTTCCTGTGCCTAGGCCTATTGGAAATCATCTTCCTTCCTGTGCCTAGGCCTATTGGAAATCATCTTCCTTCCTGTACCTAGGCCTATTGGAAACCATCTTCCTTCCTGTGCCTAGGCCTATTGGAAATCATCTTCCTTCCTGTGCCTAGGCCTGAGACACGGTAGTCTACCCTATGACAAAATGCGATGCACGCGACCATTCCAAACGTTTCTTACATATCAAGGCTCATTCCCTCTATAATAGCCTGTTGTGAGTAGGCTTATTTTAAAATGTTTTTTTTGTTGAGTTTAGTGCAGTTGTGCCAAAGAAAATGGCTGTGTTATTGTCTTTCAGGACCCGGCAATAGCCACCAGTAAGAGGATCAACGGGCCGTATGAGGCCTATGACCGAGGAACACAGAAGAACGCTTGGGTCACTGAGGCTGATGGGAAAACACCTATAGTGGGAGAGGTAGGTGGGAAGGGAGGTGGTGGAGGTGGTGGTGATGGTGAAGGTGATGTGCATGTGCATGTGTCTGTGGGTGCTTGAGTGCGTGTGAGAGAGAGAGGCAGGCTAGTGTTGTTTTGAAATGATCAATCCCACTTTGTGTTGGCAATGTGTGTAGAGAGAGACAGAGAGCGTTTACAAATGTCTACGGAGCAGATCATATCTCATGGGTTAACGATGTGTTTTACCCGCACGATTAAACCTGGCCCAGTGCTAATCACTATTTATGGTTTAATATCAGGTCAAACAGGTGCATTGATTCTACATCCGTGTTTAATCTCTAACTGTCCTGCATCACAGACGGTGTGCTCCGTGTATTAGCACAGACTGATCTCACTTACACCAAGTGTGTGTGTGTGTGTGTGTGTGTGTGTGTGTGTGTGTGTGTGTGTGTGTGTGTGTGTGTGTGTGTGTGTGTGTGTGTGTGTGTGTGTGTGTGCGTGTGTGTGTGTTCTGCCTCACTGATTGTGCTTATAAACACAATAGAGGCAGCTGATGAGTAATCGTCTAGATAGTGGGATGCTAGTCATTGTGGAGCATGCAAAGACGTGCAGCTATTTATTATGGCACTAAGGGTTAAGGGCTGGCGTAGGTAAGGTACAGTGCCTTGCGAAAGTATTCGGCCCCCTTGAACTTTGCGACCTTTTGCCACATTTCAGGCTTCAAACATAAAGATGTAAAACTGTATTTTTTTGTGAAGAATCAACAACAAGTGGGACACAATCATGAAGTGGAACGACATTTATTGGATATTTCAAACTTTTTTAACAAATCAAAAACGGAAAAATTGGCCGTGCAAAATTATTCAGCCCCTTTACTTTCAGTGCAGCAAACTCTCTCCAGAAGTTCATTGAGGATCTATATGTGGCAAAAGGTCGCAAAGTTCAAGGGGGCCGAATACTTTCGCAAGCCACTGTATTTATTATAGCACTAAGGGTTAAGGGCTGGTCTAGGTAAGGTATTTATTATAGCACTAAGGGTTAAGGGCTGGTGTAGGTAAGGTATTTATTATAGCACTAAGGGTTAAGGGCTGGTGTAGGTAAGGTAAGGTATTTATTATGGCACTAAGGGTTAAGGGCTGGTGTAGGTAAGGTATTTATTATGGTATTAAGGGTTAAGAGCTGGTGTAGGTAAGGTATTTATTATGGTATTAACCTCTTGACGCACGGATACCTTTAGCGGGATCATTTTCATCAACAACCACTGAATTGTAGAGCGCCACATTCCAAAAAAATTACAAAAAATGTTTATATTCATGAAATCACAAGTGCAATATAGCAGAACAAAGCTTAGGTTGTTGTTAATCCACCTGTCATGTCAGATTTTGAACATATGCTTTACAGTGAAAGCAATTCAAGCGTTTGTGTGAGTTTATCGATCACAAGGCAAAACATTATGAACACCTAGCATCAAAGTAGCTTGGTCACGAAAATTAGAAAAGCAATGAAATGAATTCTGATGTTTTCGCTCACGAGACTCCCAGTTACACAATAAATGTTCCTTTTGTTCCATAAAGATTATTTTTATATCCAAAATACCTCCATTTGTTTGGCGCGTTATGTTCAGAAATCCACAGGCTCGAGCGGTCACGACATCGAAGACGAAAATTCCAAATAGTATCCGTAATGTCCACAGAAACAGGTCAAACCTTTTTTATAATCACTTTTTTATAAAAACTGATTCAAGAATATGTTTGGGAAGACAGAGGTAGGTGGAGAATAGAATATCATGATGTTATGGGAGAAATTGAGAGAGAGAACAGACAGAATGGGGGAGAACGTAATGTAGCGAGTGGTGTAACTCCATCTTTCTGCCTCGAAACATGCAGAAAGATGGAGGGACTGAGAAATATGGTGGAGCGAGAAAGATGGAAACTCCTGTAGATGATGGATTACAACTTCTGGACATCAGGACTGCGATTTCTCACCACGGACTGGCAGAATCATTTTTTTAACGAGTCTGAAAAGGCCGATGCCAACGATATACTGCTTTCTCAGGAACAGGCCCAGATCCCCATGATTTGCGTGAAGAGGAGGCGGAGAAAAAGGGTTCGGAGGGCAGGCTGCCTTCTGAGAATTTGTAGGCGATCAAATAAACCCCCAATGCCTTCTATTCTGCTAGCAAATGTGCAATATCTGTACAATAACATAGATGAGCTATGTGGAAGATTAAACTACCATTCAAAACTGTAATATCTTATGCTTCACGGAGACGTGGCTGAATGACGACACTATCAACATACAGCTGGCTGGTTATACGCTACACCGGCAGGATAGAACAGCGGTGTCTGTTAAGACAAGGGGTGGCGGATTGTGTATTTTTGTAAATAACAGCTGGTGCACGATATCTATGGAAGTCTCGAGCTTTTGCTTGCCTGAGAAAGAGTATCTCATGACTAACTGTAGACCACACTATCTACCTAGAGAGTTTTCATCTGTATTTCTTGTAGATGTTTACATTGCACCACGCTAGCGACGCTATCGTCCCACCTGGCCAACATCCAGTGAGATTGCAGAGCACTAAATTCAAATACAGAAATACTAATTATAAAAATTCAGAAAAGATACGACTATTAAACATAGGTTTAAAGATTAACTTCTTGTGAATCCAACCATGGTGTCAGATTTTTAAAATGCTTTACGGCGAAAGCATACCTTACAAATTTTTGAGAATATAGCCCAGCAGACAAATCATTACAAACAGTAACCAGCCAAGTAGAAGAGTTACACCAGTCGGAAATATAGATAAAATTAATCCCTTTGATGATCTTCATACGTTTGCACTCAGAAGACATTCATTCATTCAATAAATGTTCCTTTTGTTCAATAAAGTATCTCCTCCGTTTTATTTGTGTGTTTTCTTCAGTAACCCAAAGGCTCAAACGCAGTCGAAACAGGCAGACAAAATGTCAAAATTGTATCCGTAAAGTTCATAGAAACATGTCAAACGATGTTAATATTCAATCCTCAGGTTGTTTTTATTCTAAATGATCCATAATATTTCACCCGTACAATAACGTTGTCAATATAAAAAGTAAACAAGAAAGGCACTCTCTCTGTCTCGCGCATGAAAAAGCTCTGTGACACGGCAGGGTCCACTCATTCAGACTCCTCTTACTCCCTCATTTTTCAGAATACAAGCCTAAAACAATTATTTCTAAAGACTGTTGACATCTAGTGGAAGGCATAAGTCCTAAGTCAATGGATACTGTAATGGCATTGAATAGAAAACTACAACAACAAAAACAATTCCTACTTCCTGAATGGATTTTTCTCAGGTTTTTGCCTGACAAATCAGTTCTGTTATACTCACATTATTTTAACAGTTTTGGAAACTTTAGAGTATTTTCTATCCAAATCTACACATTTGTGCATATCCTATCTTCTGGGCCCGAGTAGAAGGCAGTTTAATTTGGGCATACTTTTCATCCAAAATTCCAAATGCTGCCCCCTACCCTAGAGAAGTTATTAAACAAGTCAATATTCACAAGGACGCAGGGCCAGACAGATTACCAGGACGTGCACTGCGAAGATACGCCGACCAACTGGCATGTGTCTTCACTGACATTTTCAACCTCTCGCTTTCCGAGTCTGTAAAACCAGGATGTTTTAAGGAGACCTCCATAGTGCCTGTGCCCAAGAACACTAAGGTAACCTGCCTAAATGACCACGTCTGTAGCCATGAAATGCTTCGAAAGGCTGGTCATAGCGCACATCAGCACCATCAATACCATTATCCCAGAAACCCTAGACCCACTCCAATTTGCATACAGCCCCAACAGATCCACAGATGATGCAATCTCTATTGCACTCCACACTGCCCTTTTCCACATGGACAAAAGTGAGAATGCTGTTCATTGACTACAGCTCAGCGTTCAACACCATAGTGCCCTCAAAGCTCATCAATAAGCTAAGGACCCTGGGACTAAACACCTCTCTCTGTAACTGGATCCTGGACTTCCTGACGGGCCACCCTCAGGTGGTAAGGGTCGGTAACAACACATCTGCCACGCTGATCCTCAACACAGGGGCCCCCAGGGATGGATGCTCAGTCCCCTCCTGTACTCCCTGTTCTCTCATAACTGCACGGCCAGACATGACTCCAACATAAGTTTTCCGATGACAGAACAGTGGTAGGCCTGATCACCGACAATGACTAGACAGCCTATATGGAGGAGGTCAGAGACCTGGCAGTGTGGTGCCAGGACAACAACCTCTCCCTCAACGTGATCAAGTCAAAGGATATGATTGAGGACTACAGGAAAAAGAGAACCGAGCATGCCCCCATTCTCTTCGATTGGGCTGCATTGGAGCAGGTTGAGAGCTTCAAGTTCCTTGGTGTCTACATCACCAAGAGACTAAGATGGTCCAAGCACACCAAGAAAGTCATGAAGAGGGCACGACAAAACCTATTCCCCATCAGGAGACTGAAAAGATTTGGCATGGGTCCTCAGATCCTCAAAAGGTTCTATAGCTGCACCATCGAGAGATCCTCCCTTGTTGCATCACTGCCTGGTATGGCAACTGCTCAGCCTTCGACCGCAAGGCACTACAGAGGGTAGTGTGCACTGGGGCCAAGCTTCCTGCTATGAAGGACCTCTATACCAGGCGGTGTCAGAGGAAGTCAAGCGGTACCGGAGCGCCAAGTCTAGGTCCAAGAGGCTTCTAAACAGCTTCTACCCCTAATCCATAAGACTCCTGAACACCTAATCAAATGGCTACCCAAACTATTTGCATTGCTCTCTGTTTGTTATCATCTATGCATAGTCACTTCAATAACTCTATCTACATGTACTGTATTTATTACCTCAACTAACCGGTGACCCCGCACATTGACTCTGTACCGGTACACCCTTGTATGTAGTCTCGCTATTGTTATTTTACTGCTGCTCTTTAATTACTTTTATTTCTTATTCTTATCTGTATTTTTTTTAACTGCATTTTTGGTTAGGGCCTCGTTAGTAAGCATTTCACTGTAAGGTGAAACACCTGTTGTATTCAGAGCATATGACCATTTCATTTCATTTGATTTCATTTGATTAGATTAACCCTGACCTTGGAGGCATCATATATCTGCCCAAAAGTTGTTCCTATATATCTGCTCCCTTGAGAGTTAAATCGGCATAATTAGGACACGTGTGTGTGTGTGTGTGTTTATGTGAACGTGTGTGAAAATCATTAATGTTCTCTTTCTGCTCGTGGTTGTGAAGTTATTAGGGAGGGATAAAAGCTAGCTAATGTTTAACTGTGGGGAGTGAAGAAATCTTGAGATTTAATCTTTACAACCCTGTCATACAAGGTCAGCGAAGACCTCAACCTAATGTACACATGTATGCATTGCTACAGACACACACATGCAACGCCCTCCCCCTCTTTCTCTGAGGATTAATCATTGCTCTCTGTGCTGCATGTCATTAGCAAAGGCTTCAAACTCACAGTCACGTCTGGATATTTATATTGTAGAATCGATTTCTCCCCCCCTCTCTCTCATATGTCCTTCTCTCCCCTCTAAATGTTTCCCTCTCATTTCTACCATCGTTATCCCCTCCTATCCTCTCTCTTTCTCTGTGTCCTTTGCTCCACTTCTCTCCCTCTCTCTACGTCTACATCTACTTAGTGTTTATCTCTTCTCTTCTCTCTCTATACTGTAGGTCTGTCCAGATGACTTAGTGTTTCTCTCTCTATACTGTAGGTCTGTCCAGATGACTTAGTGTTTCTCTCTTCTCTCTCTATACTGTAGGTCTGTCCAGATGACTTAGTGTTTCTCTCTTCTCTTCTCTCTCTATTCTGTAGGTCTGTCCAGATGACTTAGTGTTTCTCTCTTCTCTTCTCTTTCTACACTGTAGGTCTGTCCAGATGACTTACTGTTTCTCTCTTCTATTCTCTCTCTATACTGTAGGTCTGTCCAGATGACTTACTGTTTATCTCTTCTCTTCTCTCTCTATATTGTAGGTCTGTCCAGATGACTTAGTGTTTCTCTCTTCTCCTCTCTCCATACAGTAGGTCTGTCCAGATTACTTAGTTTTTCTCTCTTCTCTCTCTATACCGTAGGTCTGTCCAGATGACTTAGTGTTTCTCTTCTCTCTCTATACTGTAGGTCTGTCCAGATGAGTTGGTGTTTCTTGACAATAACCCTTCTCTCTTCTCTTCCCTCTCTCTCTAGGTCTGGCCAGGTGTGGCAGTGTTTCCAGACTACACTAACCCCAGCTGTAAAGAGTGGTGGACTGATGAGTACGTCAGATTATTCAAAGAAATCAAACATGACGCTCTGTGGATTGTAAGTCTATTCTACTAATGCTTGGTTGTACTATATTTATGTTCAAGTCTGACATCCACATCCACACATCCCAACTCTGTCTTCTTCCTGACAGGATATGAATGAAGTGTCTAACTTCATGAAAGGCTCCATCAAGGGATGTGATGACAACAATCTCAACTACCCTCCCTTCACTCCTAGTAAGGTTGTTTAGTAACACTCACTACCCTCAACTACCCTCCCTTCACTCCTAGTAAGGTTGTTTAGTAACACTCACTACCCTCAACTACCCTCCCTTCACTCCTAGTAAGGCTGTTAGTAACACTCAACTCCCCTCCCTTCACTCCAAGTAAGGCTGTTTAGTAACCCTCAACTACCCTCAACTACCCTCCCTTCACTCCTAGTAAGGCTGTTTAGTAGCCCTCGACTACCCTCAACTCCCCTCCCTTCACTCCAAGTAAGGCTGTTTAGTAACCCTCAACTACCCTCAACTACCCTCCCTTCACTCCTAGTAAAACTGTTTAGTAACCCTCAACTACCCTCAACTATCCTCCCTTCACTCCTAGTAAGGCTGTTTAGTAACCCTCAACTACCCTCCCTTTACTCCTAGTAAGGTTGTTTAGTAACCCTCAACTACCCTCAACTACCCTCCCTTCACTCCTAGTAAAGCTGTTTAGTAACCCTCAACTACCCTCAACTACCCTCCCTTCACTCCGAGTAAAGCTGTTTAGTAACCCTCAACTACCCTCACCTACCCTCCCTTCACTCCGAGTAAAGCTGTTTAGTAACCCTCAACTACCCTCAACTACCCTCGCTTCACTCCTAGTAAGGTTGTTTAGTAACCCTCAACTACCCTCAACTACCCTCCCTTCACTCCTAGTAAGGCAGTTTAGTAACCCTCAACTACCCTCCCTTCACTCCTAGTAAGGCTGTTTAGTAACACTCAACTACCCTCAACTACCCTCCCTTCAATCCTAGTAAGGCTGTTCAGTAACACTCAACTACCCTCCCTTCACACCTAGTAAGGCTGTTTAGTAACCCTCAACTACCCTCAACTACCCTCCCAGTAAGGCAGTTTAGTAACCCTCAACTACCCTCCCTTCACTCCTAGTAAGGCTGTTTAGTAACACTCAACTACCCTCAACTACCCTCCCTTCAATCCTAGTAAGGCTGTTCAGTAACACTCAACTACCCTCCCTTCACTCCTAGTAAGGCTGTTTAGTAACCCTCAACTACCCTCAACTACCCTCCCTTCACTCCTAGTAAGGCTGTTTAGTAACACTCAACTACCCTCCCTTCACTCCTAGTAAGGCTGTTTAGTAACACTCAACTACCCTCCCTTCACTCCTAGTAAGGCTGTTTAGTAACACTCAACTACCCTCCCTTCACTCCTAGTAAGGCTGTTTAGTAACCCTCAACTACCCTCAACTACCCTCCCTTCACTCCTAGTAAGGCTGTTTAGTAACACTCAACTACCCTCCCTTCACTCCTAGTAAGGCTGTTTAGTAACACTCAACTACCCTCCCTTCACTCCTAGTAAGGCTGTTTAGTCACCCTCAACTACCCTCAACTACCCTCCCTTCACTTCTAGTAAGGCTGTTTAGTAACCCTCAACTACCCTCCCTTCACTCCTAGTAAGGCTGTTTAGTCACCCTCAGCTACCCTCAACTACCCTCCCTTCACTCCTAGTAAGGCTGTTTATTAAGCCAAATCAGTACACTGGTATCTCTGATGAAAGGAGCCACATTCTATTTTTTTTTTAATTAACAGGAAACACAAACTTTTTTGAATATCAAAAACTGCAGACAAAAAAATATATACATATATCCTCCACACTTCTCTCTCATTCTGTCCTCCTCCTCCTCAGGTATCCTGGATGGGGTGTTGTACAGTAAGACTCTGTGTATGGACTCGAAACAGACCTGGGGAAACCACTATGATGTCCACAGTCTCTATGGATACGCCATGGTTCTAGCCACCAGAGAGTGAGTAGGGATCTTACTATGTGTGTAGAACTTGTACTGAAGCTCTGCCATAGAATGGACTATTTAGTCTGTATACTTGAATTCCACCAGCATATCCTTATCACTGTAAAATAATGTAGGTCTAGAGTTAGAGGCCTTGCTATGTGCTGAGTGAGGCTGAACTGTCCTGATGTTTCAGAGGTGAGTTGTGATGATTTGTCTAAATAAATAGAGCATCATTGAAAATAGAGCCTGGGGCGCTGTCATTGGGTCGGCTAGTCAAATGAGGATTGTTGTGTCTCGGAGGTAAATCCCTATGCACGCATAACCACCCGCACGCACACACAGAGATATGTCTCAGCGGGGAATCCTGACACAGCTCTTTGAGTTACATTGTCTTCTGAGAGGGCTCCTCCATCGCTGACTCATCCTGTTAGCATACCGCCCGCTAGCTCCACTCCTCTGTCACTTCATCCTGTTAGCATACCGCTCGCTAGCTCCACTCCTCTGTCACTTCATCCTGTTAGCATACCGCTCGCTAGCTCCACTCCTCTGTCACTTCATCCTGTTAGCATACCGCTCGCTAGCTCCACTCCTCTTTTGTCCTGACTTTTTTTCTTCTGTCTATTTCTCTCTTGGCTAATTAAAAAGCCTTATTGTCAGGAGACACACTTTGTAAACATCATCAGAACATAATATTGTCATGAAAATCAATAGCCGTTCGATTTAGCTAGCTAATTAGAGCAGTAAAGCAGTTATGATGATACTCTCTATCTCTCTCATTCTCTCTACACACCCCTCCCTCTCCCCCTACTCTCCCTGTAGTGCTCTAGAGCGTGTGTTTGAGGGGAACAGGAGCCTGATACTGACCCGCTCGTCCTTCCCTGGTGTGGGGAAGTACTCCGGCCACTGGCTGGGTGACAATGCTGCTAACTGGAACGACATCAAATGGGCCATACCTGGCATGCTGGAGTTTGGCCTGTTCGGAATCCCCTACGTGAGTACCTCAACGTGATACCGTCATCTATTGATTTAACAGGTTGGGCTATTTATCTGACTGGAAGCTGGTTCTTTACTCCCACAGCTGAGACAGAGGCAGGTAAGTGAGAAAAACTTACTGATGAGATATTAGAATGGTTAGAAGCCGTTTGGCTTTGGCCTCAGACTAGTAACATTGCAAACGTCAGTGAGAAACCAACACTCACACGCTCACAGACACACACACACCTCCAGGTGTGACAGGGAGTCTTAGAGATGCCAACCACAGTCCTGAAGAGACTCTGTCCAAGAGGTTTTCCAATTCTTGTTTGGCACACACACCCATTCAAACTCACTCTCTCTTTCAATTACACACACACACACACACACACACACACACACACACACACACACACACACACACACACACACACACACACACACATCCCTGGCATAGGGAGACTTGGATTTGGATCGATGTCCTCCCATTGAGCATGCTGTTAAAGTGCCCTGCTATCAAACAATAGCAACACCCAAACACACTGCTCTCAAAGGATGGGCCATTGATTGGGTATTTTCTTTTATGCTTACCATATGCAATTACCAAAACAGAGACTGCATACATGTATTCTGCCAATTTAGCCTTATTGAATTGTTTTAACAAATGGAAACCAATATCAGACAAGACAAACAATTCCATTCCAGCCCCTGCTGTATAGTTTCAAATGCTAGTTTCAAATGCTATATCTGTGTGCCTTCCAGAGTTTTTTTTTGTTTTTTTTTGTGAGTGTATCAGTGTTTGTAACGTTCTGTCTTGTCCTCTGTTGTGCGTTTTCAGATCGGTGCTGATATTTGCGGTTTCTTTGACGACGTGTCAGAAGAGTTGTGTCGTCGTTGGATGCAGGTTGGAGCATTTTATCCCTTCAGCAGGAACCACAACGCCCAGCATTACAAGGTACCTGGTCCCTTGTTTCTTTATGACACCATGTACAGTATGGAGTCAAAAAGTTTCAAATGTATGGATCCAAGTATGAATATGTCAAAGTAAAAAACAGAGAAGGATTTCTGATGAAGGTTCATGTTGTCAACCTTTCGAGCCTAAGGGCCTTTTTCAAAACAAGTCACAGTTTCAATGCTCAGTCTCCCTTTACATTGTGATTGGAGACGGCTCAAGACTTAGATAGGGTAACAATGCAGGGTCAGTCCAGGGCAGCGAAGGGGACATTGCCCTGCATAGGGTGCCGTCTTTCGGGACGGGACGTTTAAATGGGTGTCCTGACTGTGGTCAACAAAGATCCCATGTCACCTATCATAAGTGTAGGGGCGTTAACCCTGGTGTCCTGGCTAATTTCCCATCTGGCTATTATACCTTCACTATAACCTAATCACCTCCAGCTTCCAATTGGCTCATTCCTCCCATTCCTCATCCCCCCTGTAACTCTTCCCCAGTTCGTTGCTGTAAAAGAGGACATGTGACCGACCGCCTCGATTCGGTCTTATGTAGCAACATTTGATGTTGTGTTTTTTACATTGGATCAGAGTAGAGACGCAGAGCTAGAAAATGGTATATCCTACACTATGCTTGAGGAACAATGGGAAAGTAATTCTGCTTTGAAACTTTTGTGAAAATGGTCCTTGAATCTTTTACTACACCTACTGGAGAGCTCTTCTTTGTCTACACCCATTCAGCATCGTTCACACCCTCTTAACCCATCTCTTTAAGGATTCAAATGTGAGGTCATGTAGCAAACACACACTATATCAAATACAATCTAAGTTTATTTGTCACACGCACAGGATACAGAAGGTGTAAATGGTACAGTGAAGTGGTAACTTGCATATATTACAAATATTTTATAATTTTTCAATGATGCTTACCTGACGCCAGTGGAGGCTCCTCAGAGGAAGAAAGGAAGGACTATCATCCTCAGATAATTTCATAAAAAAATGTGAATTGTAAAACATTCAAAAAGCTGTAACTTTTAGATAAAACTAAACTAAATATAATTACGTCACCAAATAACTGATTAAAACACACTATTTTGCAAAGAATGTCTAGAGTAGCCTCAGCAGCACTCTGTAGGGTAGCACCATGGTGTAACTTCTGTCCTCCTCTGGGTACATTGACTTCAATACAAAACCTAGGAGGCTCATGGTTCTCACCCCCTTCCATAGACTTACAGAGTAATTATGAGAACTTCCAGAGGACGTCCTCGGCCTATGTCCGCCTGCTTGTGTAACAATTAACTGGCTGTACACTAACGATACTGCATGACTGTAGTGGGTTTACTAACATGTTATTATTATTTGTAATTATTATTATTTATTTTTTTTAATTTCAGATCAACAATTTACATTGTTACATCATACGAAACAGAACGTAGGTATTAACGAGAAAATACCAAAACATACAAAACATATAAAGTAATACAACAATGTACAATTCTAGTGCAATTGTAATCACTTTGAAAAAATCTTATTATAATGGTTCAGGAAAATGTTATTCTTATTGTTATTCACTATTTTAATAAAATAGTTAAATTCAATCAAAAATATGTGTAATTTTGTTATAGAATTTTTGCAATTTTTGTTTGTCTATAAAGTTATTGGCCACAAGAAAGAAACAGTCACAATCATTCCAATGGTCTTGTTATCATTGCAATAGTAACATATTATATCCTTCATGTCAAAAACATGGGCAGTGATCATAATGGTAAATAAGTATTTTGCAAGGTTTTCCCATAATTCTGACACAAATTTACATTCAAAGAACAAGTGAGACAGATTCTCACCTTGAAGAATGTGTCTTATATATTTATTACAACAAGATTTCTCAAGTAATCCCACGCCTTCCAATCTGTGTTCTGGATAAACTTTGTGATCATTACCAAAGCTAAAATGAGTTTTCATTAGTGTAGTTAGACCACTGGGAATGGCTTTGATCACAGAAATAAACTCTCTGCAAGGTATTGGGAACTCTTTCAATGTTATAAATTGTTCATATCTGAGAATATTACCCTTGATTATGTTAGGTCATAGCCAAGTCCAAAACACACAGAGCCAGGGAGGAGTCACAAAAAGCAGAAATATAGATCAAATGAATCACTAACCTTTGATGATCTTCATCAGATTACACTCATAGGACATCATGTTACACAATACATGTATGCTTTTTTCGATAATGTGCATATTTATATCCAAAAAACTCAGTTTACATTGGCACCTTACGTGCAGAAATGTTTTGATTCAAAAACATCCGGTGATTTTGCAGAAATACTCATAATAAACATTGAAAAAAAGATACAACTGTTATTCACATAATTAAAGATAGACTTCCCTTAATTAATGGACTTTATGGAACAAATCAGTCATTTTTTGTCAAACTGGGATTCCTGGGAGTGCTGGATAATCTGAAAATGGCGCTCAGAACCCAAAAACAGCCAGAGGAATAGCTGCCATTTTGGAATCAACAAAGTTAGAAATTACACAATAAATATTCACTTACCTTTGATGATCTTCATCAGAAGGCACTCCCAGGAATCCCAGTTCGACAATAAATGACTGATTTGTTCCATAAAGTCCATCATGTATGTCCAAATAGCCACTTGTTGTTAGCGTGTTCAGCCCAGTAACCCATCTTCATGAGGCGCGAGAATTTTGTCCAGACAAAAACTCAAACAGTTCCGTTACAGGTCGTAGAAACAAGCCAAACAATGTATTGAATCAATCTTTAGGATGTTTTTAACATAACACATCAATAATGTTCCAACCGGAGAATTCCTTTGTCTTCAGAAAAGCACTGGAACGAGAGGTAACTCTGTCGGGAGCGTGCGTGATGAGACCAAGGCTCTCTGCCAGACCACCAAAGCGGTCTCATAAGCCCCTCCTTTATAGTAGAATCCTCATTCAAGTTTCTAAAGACGATTGACATCTAGTGGAAGCCATAGGAAGTGCAACTTTATCCATATCTCAATGTGTATTCGGTAGGCCAAGCTTTGAAAAACTACAAACCTCAGATTTCCCACCTCCTGTTTGGATTTCTTCTCAGTTTTCTGCCTGCCATATGAGTTATGTTATACTCACAGACATCATTCAAACAGTTTTAGAAACTTCAGAGTGTTTTCTATCCAACACTAATACTAATATGCATATATTAGCATCTGGGACTGAGTCGGAGGTAGTTTGCTCTGAACACGCTTTTCATCCAAAAGTGAAAATGCTGGCCCCTATCCCAAAGCAGTTAAAAGATGAACTTCTTGTTAATCCAGACGCTTTGTCAGATTTCAAAAAAGGCTTTACGGCGAAAGCATACCATCTTATTAGGACATCGCCCTGCTTAAAAAAGCATACAAATATTTTCCAACCAAGCAAAGTCAGAAATAGCAATAAAATAAATCACTTACCTTTGAAGATCTTCCTCTGTTGGCAATCCAAAGGGTCCCAGCTACACAATAAATTGTTGTTTTGTTCGATAAAGTCCCTCTTTATATCCCAAAAACTCTGTTTTGTTGGCACGTTTTGTTCAGCAATCCACTGGCTCAAAGGCGGTCAAAACATGCAGATGAATGCATCCTAAACGTACCGGTAAAGTTCCCTCGAAACATGTCAAACGATGTTTATAACTAATCCTCAGGGTGTCAATTATCTAAATAATCGATAATATTTCAACCGACAATAGAGTATTCAATAGAAAGGAAAAAGAATGAAGAGCGCACACACAGTCACACGCGCAAACCAGTACTGCTTGATTCCATAACCAGTTGCGATGAGCAATCCTGGATCCGGGATCCTATTTATAGCCTCAAGCTCATTACCATAACGCAACGTTAACTATTCATGAAAATCGCAAATGAAATGAAATAAATATGCTAGCTCTCAAGCTTCGCCTTTTGTTAACAACACTGTCATCTCAGATTTTCAAAATATGCTTTTCAACCATAGCAAAACAAGCATTTGTGTAAGAGTATTGATACCTAGCGTAGCATTTAGCGTAGCATTTAGCATAGCATTTAGCGTAGCATTTAGCGTAGCATTTAGCGTAGCATTTAGCGTAGCATTTAGCGTGCAACATTTTCACAAAAACAGGAAAAGCATTCAAATAAAATCATTTACCTTTGAAGAACTTCAGATGTTTTCAATGAGGAGACTCAGTTAGATAGCAAATGTTCAGTTTTTCAAAAAATATTATTTGTGTAGGACAAATCGGTCCGTTTTGTTCATCACGTTTGGCTACGAAAAAAACCTGTATCCAGGAGTGTAATTATCCCTGCAAGCTCATTAGCATAACGCAACGTTAACTATTGATGAAAATCGCAAATGAAATGAAATAAATATATTAGCTCTCAAGCTTAGCCTTTTGTTAACAACACTGTCATCTCAGATTTTCAAAATATGCTTTTGAACCATAGCTAAACAAGCATTTGTGTAAGGGTATTGATAGCTAGCATACCATTAGCCTGGCATTCAGCATGCAACATTTTCACAAAAACAAGAAAAGCATTCAAATAAAATCGTTTACCTTTGAATAACTTCAGATCTTTTCAATGAGGAGACTCTCAGTTAGATAGCAAATGTTCAGTTTTTCCAAAAATATTATTTGTGTAGGAGAAATCGGTCCGTTTTGTTCTTCACGTTTGGCTGAGAAAAAACCCCGAAAATTCAGTCATAACAACGCCAACTTTTTTCCAAATTAACTCCATAATATCGACAGAAACATGGCAAACGTTGTTTAATCAATCCTCAAGGTGTTTTTCACATATCTATTCGATGATAAGTCACTCCTGGCAGTTTGGTTTCTCTCCACCTGGAGATTGCGCAATAGTTTCGACAGAGGACACCCAGCGGACACCTGGTAAATGTAGTCTCTTATGGTCAATTTTCCAATGATATGCCTACAAATACGTCACAATGCTGCAAACACCTTGGGGAAACGACAGAAAGTGTAGGCTCTCTCCTTGCGCATTCACAGCCATATAAGGAGACATTGGTACACAGCGCCTCAAAAATCTGGCTCCCTTCCTGTATGACATTTCATCTTGGTTTCGCCTGTAGCATTAGTTATGTGGCACTCACAGACAATATCTTTGCAGTTTTGGAAACGTCAGAGTGTTTTGTTTCCAAAGCTGTCAATTATATGCATAGTCGAGCATCTTTTCGTGACAAAATATCTTGTTTAAAACGGGAACGTTTTTCATCCAAAAATGAAATACTGCCCCCAGAGTTTCATGAGGATAAACCACATAGCAAAAGGTCTAATTATTCAGAAAACAAGCCTGAAACCATGTCTAAAGACTGTTGACATCTAGTGGAAGCCATAGTAACTGCAATCTGGGCCCTAACCCTTTATATAGTCAATAGGCTTTCAATGAAAAAACACTCACATAAAAAAAATCCTATTTCCTAGATGTATTTTCCTTGTGTTTTCACCTGCCATATCAGTTCTGTTATACTCATATACATTATTTTAACAGCTTTAGAAACTTCAGAGTGGTTTCTATCCAAAACGACTAATTATATGCATATCCAAGCTTTTTGGCCTGAGTAACAGGTAGTTTACTTTGGACAAACTTCAAAATACTGCCCCCTAGCCCTAGTAAATTGGGTAAAAAGGGTCTTATTTGGAGCATGTGAGGTATATCCATACACATTACAAATGATGAAAATAGCATTTTCAAGTCTCCCTGGCAGTCTGATCCTGCGGTATCAGATCTTCTTTAATGCGGAGTTTCTTCTCATCCAGAAACGTGTTCCCCTCGGCCATTTTCCAGATGATGTCCCTGTAATGGCACATAGTTAAGCGCAAAATGATATTGCGAGGGGGTCCATCAGATCTCCGTTTCCCAAGTCGATGTACCACGTCGATCACGTCTCTTAGCTTGTATTTGATGCACGGAGACACCTTTCCCAGGATATTAATGACTGCTTCACTTATATCCTCTTCATCTACCTCTTTTACACCTTGGATTTTCAGATTCCACCTGTGAGAGTACCTTTGAAGTCCAGCTACGTTTTCACACCGCTCTTTTTTTTGGGGATTGCAGTTTCTTCAAATCATTCTCTAGGAACGTTATCTTTTCCTTGTTCTCGCTCACAATTCGTGCGTAGCTAACTGACAGTTTCTGACAAATGATTGATCTTCTTTGATGTTTCTTCAGTAACCCACTCTAGGATGGACACTTTGGAGAGCGTGGCGTCTTGTTTAGTAGACAGGGACTGGATTGCAGAGAAAAGTTCAGACATGGAAATGTCCTCTTTTACTTTTTTCCCCGGTGGATTTTTACTTGGGGTCTGAGGTAAAGAGGTTGCAAGGATTTCCTCCTGGTCAGTTGTGTTCTTTCTCTTGCTTGAGTTCACGGCTTCTTGTGTGTCCATACTGCTCAGGTTCTCGTTGTGACTAGCTAGCATGCTGCTCTGGTTCTTGTTGTGACTAGCTAGCATGCTGTTCTGGTTCTCGTTGTGACTAGCTAGCATGCTGCTCTGGTTCTCGTTGTGACTAGCTAGCATGCTGCTCTGGTTCTCGTTGTGACTAGCTAGCATGCTGCTCTGGTTCTCGTTGTGACTAGCTAGCATGCTGCTCTGGTTCTCGTTGTGACTAGCTAGCATGCTGCTCTGGTTCTCGTTGTGACTAGCTAGCATGCTGCTCTGGTTCTCGTTGTGACTAGCTAGCATGCTGCTCTGGTTCTCGTTGTGACTAGCTAGCATGCTGCTCTGGTTCTCGTTGTGACTAGCTAGCATGCTGCTCTGGTTTTCGTTGTGACTAGCTAGCATGCTGCTCTGGTTCTCGTTGTGACTAGCTAGCATGCTGCTCAGGTTCTCGTTGTGACTTGCTAGCATGCTGCTCTGGTTCTCGTTGTGACTAGCTAGCATGCTGCTCTGGTTCTCGTTGTGGTTAGCTAGCATGCTGCTCTGGTTCTCATTGTGACTAGCTAGCATGCTGCTCTGGTTCTCGTTGTGGTTAGCTAGCATGCTGCTCTGGTTCTCGTTGTGACTAGCCTGCATGCTGCTCTGGTTCACGTTGTGACTAGCTAGCATGCTGCTCTGGTTCTTGTTGTGACTTGCTAGCATGCTGCTCTGGTTCTCGTTGTGACTAGCATGTCTGCCGTCTTCTGTGAGACTTGGATAT
>NC_143045.1:36600000-36632500 GCF_057628025.1 Oncorhynchus mykiss
TCTCCTGCTTCTTCTTCTGCTTCTTCTTCTTCTTCTTCTTCTTCTCCTGCTTCTTCTTCTTCTTCTCCTGCTTCTTCTTCTGCTTCTTCTTCTTCTTCTTCTTCTCCTGCTTCTTCTTCTGCTTCTTCTTCTCCTTCTGCTTCTTCTTCTTCTTCTTCTTCTTCTGCTTCTTCTTCTTCTTCTTCTTCTTCTTCTTCTTCTTCTCCTGCTTCTTCTTCTGCTTCTTCTTCTTCATCTTCTCCTTTCCTGCTTCTTCTTCTGCTTCGTCTTCTGCTTCTTCTTCTTCTTCTGCTTCTTCTTCTTCTTCTGCTTCATCTTCTTCTGCTCTTCTTCTTCTGCTTCATCTTCTTCTTCTTCTGCTCTTCTTCTTCTTCTGCTTCTTCTTCTGCTCTTCTTCTGCTTCTTCTTCTTCTTCTTCTGCTTCTTCTTCTGCTTCTTCTTCTGCTTCTTCTTCTTCTTCTTCTTCTTCTTCTTCTGCTTCTTCTTCTGCTCTTCTTCTGCTTCTTCTTCTTCTTCTTCTGCTTCTTCTTCTGCTTCTTCTTCTGCTTCTTCTTCTTCTTCTTCTTCTTCTTCTTCTTCTTCTGCTTCTTCTTCTTCTTCTTCTTCTTCTTCTTCTTCTTCTTCTTCTGCTTCTTCTTCTTCTTCTTCTTCTTCTGCTTCTTCTTCTTCTTCTTCTTCTTCTTCTTCTTCTTCTTCTTCTGCTTCTTCTTCTTCTTCTTCTTCTTCTTCTGCTTCTTCTTCTGCATCTTCTTCTTCTGCTTCTTTTACACTTGCCTCTAACACAATACACATGGAAATATTGGACTATAAATTGTGCCTTCCTGTATTATACTAGTGCTAAAATGTTTATTCTATTCTACTGGGCCATTTACTTTATGTTCCTGTTGTGATTTTTTTACTGTTTATTTTTGTTGTTTCATGGTTGAGAAGGAACCTGCAGTAAGCATTTTGTTGCATGGTGTAAAAAAAAATGCATATTCCGTACTGTACATACAACTAATACTACTTGAAACTTCTTCTTCTTGACCACTTTTGTCCATCCCCTCTTTCTTCTCCTCTTCATATAATTGCCTCTCTCCGATCCCTAATGACGGGGTTCTATAGAACATTAAAGGGGACAAGGCAGGCCAGTGGAACAAATGGTGTCAGCGGTGGCTTTAAAGTTAGAGAGAGGAGAACTTGTGGTGTTCACAGACGGCATGCTTTACCATCGCTCTGCTTGAAAAGGACACATCATTTCTCTTTCTCTCTATTTTTTTAATTCCCTCTGTTCTTTTTCTCTGTTTCATCTCTCTGTTCTCTCTGTGTTCCCGTCTGTCAGCAGGACAGTGAACACAGTTAAGACAGCTCTATCAAAGGACAGCCGCTTGGTTATCGATTACTCATGTCTGCCGCCCTACAATCCTCAAAGGCCATTGTCCATCTCTTGATGGTGCCTTTGCTTTTGATTGTGACCCCAAATCCAGTTGTGATGCAGGCATAGCTTCAACCAAACCCAGATCCTTTACTGTTAGATCATTGCCAAGGCTGTTTAGTTTTTGGATCGACCATGTTGTGTGGAGAGAAATAGGGAGAAGTCTGCTCAACCAACTACCTCATTTGGTGTTTGTTTTGCCCTTGCCCTTGCCCTGGCTGATGCGTGATTGGTTGATTTCTGCAGGGGGTGGAGTGGATCCAAGCCTACGTCCCAGACGCTGTGTGGTTTGACTATGAAACGGTGAGCTTTCTGTTTACTTCATCTTTGCTTCCTTCCTTCCTAGAAAGACATGAAAAAGGAGTAGACTATTTACAAGAGCTTTACATAAAGCACACTGGAGAAGAGAACCACTGCTGTACTACATCATTCAGATTCAGAGGGATAGAGATAAGGGAGGAAATATGTAGGAAGAAGGACAGAGGAGACACAGAGACACTAAAAAGAGAATCTCCCTGTCTCATTGATTAAAGAGGAGTTGAGATCCTGCGGGACCTTATTTGGGCATCACACAGCTGTGTAAAGAGCTTCTGATCAGATGAGAGTTTAGATTGGTTGCCTCGCTGCTGCGCCTTGTCCTAGTGGGTCCAATGAGGTTACGGGGGTGGGAGGAGGAAGGGGTGCGGTGCAGTCAATTAGGAGGAAAAAGGGTACCTGACAGGAGAGGAAAGAAGGAGAGATGTTGGAGGAGATGAGAAGAACAGGAGGAGAGATGTTGGAGGAGATGAGAGGAACAGGAGGAGAGACGTTGGAGGAGATGAGGGGAACAGGAGGAGAGACGTTGGAGGAGATGAGAGGAAGGGAGGAGAGACGTTGGAGGAGATGAGAGTAACAGGAGGAGAGATGTTGGAGGAGATGAGAGGAACAGGAGGAGAGACGTTGGAGGAGATGAGAGTAACAGGAGGAGAGATGTTGGAGGAGATGAGAGGAACAGGAGGAGAGATGTTGGAGGAGATGAGAGGAACAGGAGGAGAGATGTTGGAGGAGAGGAGAGGAACAGGAAGAGAGATGTTGGAGGAGATGAGAGGAACAGGAGGAGAGATGTTGGAGGAGATGAGGGGAACAGGAGGAGAGACGTTGGAGGAGATGAGAGGAACAAGAGGAGAGACGTTGGAGGAGATGAGAGTAACAGGAGAGATGTTGGAGGAGATGAGAGGAACAGGAGGAGAGACGTTGGAGGAGATGAGAGTAACAGGAGGAGAGATGTTGGAGGAGATGAGAGGAACAGGAGGAGAGATGTTGGAGGAGATGAGAGGAACAGGAAGAGAGATGTTGGAGGAGATGAGAGGAACAGGAGGAGAGATGTTGGAGGAGATGAGAGGAACAGGAGGAGAGATGTTGGAGGAGATGAGAGGAACAGGAGGAGAGACGTTGGAGGAGATGAGGGGAACAGGGGGAGAGATGTTGGAGGAGATGAGGGGAACAGGAGGAGAGATGTTAGAGGTGATGAGGGGAACAGGAGGAGAGATGTTGGAGGAGATGAGAGGAACAGGAGGAGAGATATTGGAGGAGATGAGGGGAAGAGGAGGAGAGATGTTGGAGGAGATGAGAGGAACAGGAGGAGAGACGTTGAAGGAGATGAGAGGAACAGGAGGAGAGACATTGGAGGAGATGAGAGGAACAGGAGGAGAGATGTTGGAGGAGATGAGGGGAACAGGAGGAGAGATATTGGAGGAGATGAGGGGAACAGGAGGAGAGATGTTGGAGGAGATGAGGGCAACAGGAGGAGAGATGTTGGAGGAGATGAGAGTAAAAGGAGAAGACAAAATGAGAGGATAGGATAAGAGGAAAGAGAAGGAGAAGATGAGTTGGGGAAGAGAGGAGAGGAGGAGGAAGACAAGTTAAGGTGGGGGAGGAGTGGAGGAGAGGGAGGAGTGGAAGAGGGAACAAGTTGGGGAGGTGCGGTGTAGAGCAGGGGGAGGAGTTGAGGAGGGGGAAGAGAAGAGGGGACAGGGAGCAGGGAGCAGGAGGAAGAGTTGAGGAGGGGGAGGAGTGGAGGAGGGGAAGAGGAAGACGAGTGGAGGGGGGGAGTGGGGGAGGGGGAGGAGTTGAAGAGGTTGAGGAGGGGGAGGAAGGGGACGATTGGAAGAGGAAGATGAGGAGGAGTGGGGGAGGTAAGGGGGAGGATGGGGGAAGTGGAAGAGGAAGACAAGTGGAGGGGGAGGAGTGGAGGGGGAGGAGGAGGAGGAGGGGAGCCCTACTTAGCACTGACAATGAGGCGATGCGATCTGAAATTACTTCTAGACGCTCTAGTGACTCCCTGCTCTCTCTCTCTACCTCCATATCCCAGATGGAGAATAGAGAATGAGAGAGAGAGAAGAAGTGCTCTAAATTGTCCTGAGCTGGTCTGAACATTCCGTCCTTAGGATGTTAGAAATTAATTGAGGTTTGGAATTTTTCTTTGAGCTGCTGTGCTGTGTAACTGTGTGTGTGTGTGTGTGTGCAAGTGAGCTATTTTAGTATGAGAAGGCAAAATACCCTCATGGACAGAGATAGGCAAGGGGGCTTTAGAACAATAATCTCTCAGTCTCTCACTCCATCTCTCTCTTCAATACAGGCACATCTACTGTATGTATAAGAACATGTTATTCTGCCCTTTCTTCTACCCAGCGTACTTTATGTTGTGCTTTTCAACAAGTTGATTATTTTCCCATTGACCAATCAGGAAGAGCGAATTACAGTCCGTAAGCAGCAAGTTGAGATGTACCTGCCTGCAGACAAGCTTGGTTTACACATCAGGGGCGGAGCTATTCTACCTATTCAGAGACCTGCGGTCACAACTGTTTACAGGTACACACATCCATGAACGATTGCACAGTCATGCACAATATATGTAAACAATAAGGCCTGAGGAGTGCCTGGATACAGCCCTTGGCAGTGGTATATTGGCCAAATACCACAAACCCCTGAGGTCCTGATTGCTTAAGTATACTGTGTCTGCTATTATAAACTGTTTTGTCATACCCGTGGTATACGGTCTGATATACCACAGCTTTGAGCCAATCAGCATTCAGGGTTCGAACTGCCAAGTTTATACATATTAAACAACTTCAAAGCGGTTCATTTCCCTTTTTGATTTTAGTTCCTTGAAAAAAATGGTGACGTGTGTGTGTGTCTGTGTCTGTGTGTCTGTCTGTCTGTCTGACTGTGTGTGTGTGTGTGTGTGTCTGTCTGTGTGTGTGTGTGTGTGTGTGTGTGTGTGTGTGTGTGTGTGTCTGTGTCTGTGGCTGTGTGTCTGTCTGTCTGTCTGTCTGTGTGTGTGTGTGTGTGTCTGTCTGTGTGTGGGGTGTGTGTGTGTCTGTCTGTGTGTGGGGTGTGTGTGTGTGTGTGTGTGTGTGTGTGTGTGTGTGTGTGTGTCTGTGTCTGTGTCTGTGTGTCTGTCTGTCTGTCTGTCTGTGTGTGTGTGTGTCTGTGTGTGTGTGTCTGTGTCTGTGTCTGTGTCTGTGTCTGTGTGTCTGTCTGTCTTTCTGTCTGTGTGTGTGTGTGTGTGTGTGTGTCTGTCTGTGTGTGGGGGGTGTGTGTGTGTGTGTGTGTGTGTGTGTGTGTGTGTCTCTGTGTGTGTGTGTGTGTGTGTGTGTGTGTGTGTGTGTGTGTGTGTGTGTGTGTGTGTGTGTTCCCCTCAGCCGGCGTAACCCCATGGGTCTGATCGTTGCGCTCGATGACAACAACAGAGCAGCAGGAGAGCTATTCTGGGATGACGGAGACTCTCGAGGTATTTTAACAAAGTCAGACGCCGTTAGTGTGTATGTGTGTGTCTACATGTGTGTGTCTACATGTGTGTGTCTACATGTGTGTGTTTGTGTGTGTGTTTGTGTGCATAGATGTTTGTGTGTAGGAGCACAACTTTAGTTTAGAAGTGGGGGGGGCATATACAGTACCAGTTAAAAGTTTGAACACACCTACTCATTAGTTGGTTTGTCTTAATTGTTTGACTATTTTCTACATTGTAGAATAATAGAGAAGACATCAAAACTATGAAATAATACATATGGAATCATGTAGTAACCAAAAAAAGTGTTTCTTGGGAAGATGAGGACTTGCTTTTATAATTCAACTCCCCTTTCTCTTTCTCTCTCTCTCTCTCTCTCTCTCTCTCTCTCTCTCTCAGACACCGTTGAAACTGGCAACTACATGCACTACCAGTTCTCTTTGAACAATGTAAGTAGATGTTATTAATGATAACAAAACAAGTCAAATCTCACCTAAGATCAGTGTCTAGGTATAACCTCATTCTACTCTGTATGTTCTCTCTCTGCAGGGCGAGTTGACCATCCAGGTGATGCATTCTGGGTACAATGACCCAAACAACCTGAAGTTTGAGAACATCACCGTGTTGGGAGTCTCCAGTCCCCCCATGACTGTCAATGTTACCCACAACAACAACAATGTCGTCGTATCTACTTTCAAATACGACACCGTCAAGCAGGTAACTAAGGCTGCTGTTGCTACCCAACATACATGACTCTCACAGATACAGTGGAGCGGAGGACCTTGAGATAACTACCTACCCCCCCCCCCCCCCACCAGTTCTATCTTTCTGTATTTATCTTACCTTAGTCAGAAACCAAGCCCAACATAAGCAGTAGGAGAAGATACATTCACGTAATTCAGTTCAAGGTTAGTCTTCCAGAGAAAGATATGGAAGTAAATGTTCTACATTATGGTCAGGAAAGAGGTACTAACATGGTGGTAGGTAGGTATGATAGAGGTACTAACATGGTAGGTAGGTTTGATAGCGGTACTAACATGGTAGGTAGGTATGATAGAGGTACTAACATGGTAGGTAGGTATGATTGAGGTACTAACATGGTAGGTGGTATGATAGAGGTAACTACTAACATGGTGGTAGGTAGGTATGATAGAGGTACTAACATGGTAGGTAGGTTTGATAGCGGTACTAACACGGTAGGTAGGTATGATAGCGGTACTAACATGGTAGGTAGGTATGATAGCGGTACTAACATGGAAGGTAGGTATGATAGAGGTACTAACATGGTAGGTAGGCAGGATAGAGGTACTAACATGGTAGGTAGGTATGATTGAGGTACTAACATGGTAGGTGGTATGATAGAGGTAACTACTAACATGGTGGTAGGTAGGTATGATTGAGGTACTAACATGGTGGTAGGTAGGTATGATAGATGTAACTACTAACATGGTGGTAGGTAGGTATGATTGAGGTACTAACATGGTAGGTAGGTACGATAGAGGTAACTACTAACATGGTAGGTAGGTATGATAGAGGTACGAACATGGTAGGTTGGTATGATAGAGGTACACACGTGGTAGGTAGGTATGATTCAGGTACTAACATGGGAGGTATGATAGAGGTACTAACATGGTAGGTTGGTATGATAGAGGTACAAACGTGGTAGGTAGGTATGATTCAGGTACTAACATGGTAGGTAGGTATGATAGAGGTACTAACATGGTAGGTAGGTATGATAGAGGTACTACTACCATGGTGGTAGGTAGGTATGATAGAGGTATCTACTACCATGGTGGTAGGTAGGTATGGATGATAGAGGAAGCTACTACCATGGTGGTAGGTATGATAGAGGTACTAAAATGGTAGGTAGCTTTGATAGAGGTACTACTACCATGGTGGTAGGTAGGTATGATAGAGGTAGCTACTACCATGGAGGTATTTATGATAGAGGTACTAACATGGTAGGTAGGTATGATTGAGGTACTACTACCATGGTGGTAGGTAGGTATGATTGAGGTACTAACATGGTAGGTAGGTATGATAGAGGTAACTACTAAAATGGTGGTAGATATGATAGAGGTACTAACATGGTAGGTATGTGTGATAGAGGTAACTACTAACATGGTGGTAGATATGATAGAGGTACTAACATGGTAGGTAAGGTAGGATGGAGGTACTAAAATGGTAGGTAGGTATGATAGAGGTACTAACATGGTAGGTAGGTATGATAGAGGTACTAACATGGTAGGTATGATTGAGGTATTAACATGGTAGGTAGTTATGATTAAGGTACTAAGATGGTGGTAGGTAGGTATGATAGAGGTACTAACATGGTAGGAAGGTATGATAGAAGTACTAACATGGTGGTAGGTAGGTATGATAGAGGTACTAACATGGTTGGTCGGTATGATAGAGGTACTAACATGGTAGGTAGGAATGATAGAGGTACTAACATGGTAGCTAGGTATAATAGAGGTAACAACTAACATGGTGGTAGGTATGGTAGAGGTGCTAACATTGTAGGTATGATTGGAGTACTAACATGCTAGGTAGGTATGATAGAGGTACTAACATGGTAGGTAGGATAGAGGTACTAACATGGTGGTAGGTAGGTATGATAGAGGTACTAACATGGTAGGTAGGTGTGATAGAGGTAACTACTAACATGGTGGTAGGTATGATAGAGGTACTAACATGGTAGGTAGGATAGAGGTACTAACATGGTAGGTAGGATAGAGGTACTAACATTTCAGGTATGTATGATAGAGGTACTAACATGGTAGGTATGATTGAAGTATTAACATGGTAGGTAGGTATGATTGAGGTACTAACATGGTGGTAGGTGTGATAGAGGTACTAACATGGTGGTAGGTAGGTAGGTAGGTAGGTAGGTAGGTAGGTAGGTAGGTAGGTAGGTAGGTAGGTAGGTAGGTAGGTAAAAGCGTTAGCTATACCACAGACACTGACAGACCAGGGTTACCTACAGTATAACCTGTCAGGAGGAATTGTCTTTATTGGGATTTGTCTATTTCAGCCACACTCATTGCTGACAGTTGTATTAAATTGTTTACCCAGCCATGCAATCTCCATAGACAAACATTGGCATTAGAATGGCTTTACTGAAGAGCTCATAGGATGCCACCTTTCCAACAGGTCAGTTTGTCAAGTTTCTGCCCTGCTAGAGCTGCTCCGGTCAACTTTAAGCACTGATATTTCAGGGTGGCAGGTAGCCTAGTGGTTCGAGCTTTGGGCCAGTAACCGAAAGGTAGCTGTATCGAATCCCTGAGCTGACAAAGTAAAAATTGGTTGTTCTGCTCCTGAACGGGGCAGTTAATTAACCCACTTTTCCCCAGTAGGCCATAATTGTAAATAATAATTTGTTCTTAACTGACTTGCCTAGTTAAAGAAAGGTTCAATAAAAAAAATGTAGAGCAACAACGGCTCAGCCGCGAAGTGGTAGGCCACACAAGCTCCTGCTTCTTTCCTCAGGTTGCAACACTCACTACCAAGTTCCAAACTGCCTCTGGGAGTAACGTCAGCACAATAACTTTTCGTCGGGAGCTTCATGAACTGGGTTTCCATGGACGAGCAGCCGCACACAAGCCTAACATCACCATGAGCAGTGCCAAACGTCGGCTTGAGTTGTGTAAAGCTTCCACCCATTGGACTCTGAGCAGTGGAAACACATTTTGAATGAATCACGCCTCTCCATCTGGCAGTCCGATGGACGAATCTGGGTTTGGCGGATGCCAGGACAACGCTACCTGCCTAAAAGCGTAGCGCCAACTGTAAAGTTTGGTGGATGATTCATAATAGTCTGGGGCTGTTTTTCATGGTTCGGGCCCCTTAGTTCCAGTGAAGGGAAATATTAATGCTACAGCATACAATGACATTCTAGACTATTCTGTGCCTCCAACTTTGTGGCAACAGTTTGGGGAAGGCCCTTTCCTGTTTCAGCATGACAATGCCCCCGAGCACAAAGCGAGGTCCATACAGAAATGGTTTGTCGAGATCGGTGTGGAAGAACTTCAACCCCATCCAACACCTTTGGGATGAATTGTAAAGCCGACTGCAAGCCAGGCTTAATCACCTAACATTAGTGCCTGAACCTCATTAATGCTCTTGTGGCTGAATGGAAGTAAGTCCCCAAAGCAATGTTCCAGCATCTGGAGTGGAGGCTTTTATAGCAGCAAAGTGGGGAGCAACTCGATAATAATGCATAAGAACAGCCCTTAGTCGTGGTATATTGGCCATAGTCCACACCCCATCATGACTTATTGCTTAAATATACTCTCTGTCTCTCACTTTTTCCCCCCACCCATCTCGTTCCCCCTCTGTCACCTATCTCCCCTTCCCTCCCCCCTCCTCTCTTGGTCCTAGGTGTTGTATCTGAAAGATTTGAATCTGATTCTGGGTCAGAACTACACAGTGCGATGGGACCAGGTCAGTGATCCAACGCCAGAGACCCAGCGCTTTGACTGCTACCCAGAGCCCAACAGTGACCCGACCAAGTGTAGGGCCAGGGGCTGCATCTGGGGGGTGGGTCTCAAATACACACACACACACACGCACGCACGCAGGCGCGCGCACACACACACACACACACACACACACACACACACACACACACACACCAAAAACACACTCAGTTCCTCCGAAAGGTATTTAATCAAAACACCCATGTTGATACTTTGACTGTCTCTCTCCTGACCAGACGTCTACCACTGAGGGCGTCCCGTGGTGTTACTACCCTGAAGACTATGGTTACACCGCTACCACGGTGATAGAGCAACCTTCTGGCTGGAGCTTCAACATCACGCGGAACGCTGGGCTCCGGAGCAGCGGGAGACCAGAATCTCCAGACATAAACTCTCTCAGAGTGGAGATCAAATACCACACTGCGGACCTACTGCAGTTTAAGGTTCCTTCCCTCTTATGACTGAAAGATTGGAATGACTCAGTTAGTGTCACATGGTACTCATCTGTCTGTCTGTCTGCCTGTCTGTCTGACTCTCTCTCTCTCTCTCTCTCTCTCTGTCTCTCTCTCTCTCTCTCTCTCTCTGTCTAGATCTATGACCCTACAAATAAGCGATTTGAGGTTCCTGTCCCCCTTAATGTCCCCTCCACCCCAGAGACAGATGAGACCAAGAGACTTTATATCGTCCAGGTCAAAAAACAGCCTTTTGGTATCCAGGTCATCAGAAAGAGCACTGGCACATTAATGTAAGTGACCTCCCTCATAGCAACAGTCTGTGGATGCTAACACCACCATAGATCTGAGAATGGGGTACAAACAATGACTACAATGGTGAAGGATGAATAAAAATTCCACTCTTCGTCCCATGCTATTTCTCTCTCTCTCTCTCTCTCTCTCTCTCTCTCTCTCTCTCTCTCTCTCTCTCTCTCTCTCTCTCTCCTTGTCTCTCTCTCTCTCGCTCTATCTCTCTCTCTCTCTCTCTCCTTGTCTCTCTCTGTCTCTCTCTGTCCTTGTCTCTCTCTCTCTCTCTCTCTCTCTCTCTCTCTCTCTCTGTCTCTGTCTCTGACTCTGTCTCTCTCTTTCTCTGTCTCTCTGTCTCTCTCTCTCTCGGTCTCTCTCTCAGATGGGACTCGGCGTTGCCAGGCTTTACCTTCTCAAATCTGTTCATCCAGGTGTCAACACGTCTGTCTTCAGATTATGTCTATGGCTTTGGAGAGACAGAACACACCTCATACAAACACGATCTCAACTATCATACCTGGGGCATGTTCACAAAGGACCAGCCTCCTGGGGTGAGTCACTCGCACACACACACACACACACAAACATACATACACACACATACATAAATACACACACACACGCAAACGTACACACACAGATACACACACATACAAACACACACATACAAACACACACACACAGATACACACACACTTACACACACTTACACACACACACACACACACACACACACACACACACACACACACACACACACACACACACACATACACACACACACACACACACAGTCCCAAACAGAGTAGACATTATATTAAATTGAAAACTTCCTATCAGTGTCTGTTGGCATTTGACCAGATGGACCAGTATAATCATGACATTCATAATGCCCAACACATGCAGGGCCAAGAAGTCTGCTCGTGGCTGCTTTATCCTGTTTAATTGCTGAGCTGTTATGACAACTCCACAGGGTAATGCAGTGTGTATGTTCCCCTCTTGAGCCTCTCCTATGTGTGTGTGTGTGTGTGTGTGTGTGTGTGTGTGTGTGTGTGTGTTGGTGGATGGGTGGGTGCGTGCATGTGCTCGTGCGTGATTGTGTGTGTCGTCATTAGCTGTCAGTCCTTGTTAGAGCTAACAACCTTTCTCTTCTGACTCATGACATCACGCCACATCCTTATGCCACCAGCCCCCCCCCCCCCTATATCTCTGCCACCACAAATTGGATTCAGTATCCAGTCTCTCTATCTGTGCCTCCACAGAGGGAACTCAGTATCCAGTCTCTATCTGTGCTTTCACAGAGGGAACTCAGTATCTAGCTTCTCTCTCATTGCCTCCACAGAGAGAACTCAGTATCCAGTCTCTATCTCTTCCTCCACAGAGGGATCTCAGTATCCAGTCTCTATCTCTGCCTCCACATAGGGAACTCAGTATCCAGTCTTTATCTGTGCTTCAACAGAGGGAACTCAGTATCCAGTCTCTCTCTCTGCCTCCACAGAGGGAACTCAGTATCCAGTCTCTATCTGTGCCTCCACAGAGGGAACTCAGTATCCATTCTCTATCTGTGCCTCCACTCAAATTAACTCTGGGACTCTCTGGGATCTAATGCATCATTTTTAATCTCTGTCTCTCTCTCTTTCTCTCCCGGTACAGTATAAGTTGAATGGCTATGGTGTGCATCCCTTTTATATGGGTCTAGAGACGACCGCCGATGCTCATGGTGTACTACTGCTGAACAGCAACGCTATGGGTGAGGACAACGCTCACATTCACACACACACTTTATGTGCCTGGCCATATGCATACAGTCATATTCATCTATGTATATTTATGTGAACGTGTGAGGACGTTTTAGCATATGTCCTTCTGACAGAATGTACAGTATATAACTTACATCATTCGAGACAATTCTGCATAGCACACACCGAAAAGAGTCACATGCTTATCTCCTTCTGGACCAGACTGAATAAAGAACTTTTCTGAAGAACTTTCTGTATCCAGGGCAACACTGGTGTCATTTCAGCTGCTGGTGTTCCGATAGGATATAGGACAATGTTTTTCAGTCCTTCGGATAAGACTGTCTGCGAAATGACTGAAATGTAAATGTTAAATGTAATGGTACTCAAATTAAATAAAAATGTATTGGTCACATGAACATATTTAGCAGATGTTATTGGTCACATAAACACATACAGTGGGGAGAACAAGTATTTAATACACTGCCGATTTTGCAAGTTTTCCTACTTACAAAGCATGTAGAGGTCTGTAATTTTTATCATAGGTACACTTCAACCGTGAGCGACGGAATCTAAAACAAAAATCCAGAAAATCACATTGTATGATTTTTAAGTAATTAATTTGCATTTTATTGCATGACATAAGTATTTGATACATCAGAAAAGCAGAACTTAATATTTGGTAGAGAAACCTTTGTTTGAAATTACAGAGATCATACGTTTCCTGTAGTTCTCGACCAGGTTTGCACACACTGCAGCAGGGATTTTGGCCCACTCCTCCATACAGACCTTCTCCAGATCCTTCAGGTTTCGGGGCTGTCGCTGGGCAATACGGATTTTCAGCTCCCTCCAAAGATTTTCTATTGGGTTCAGGTCTGGAGACTGGCTAGGCCACTCCAGGACCTTGAGATGCTTCTTACGGTTAGTTGCCTTGGCTGTGTGTTTCGGGTCGTTGTCATGCTGGAAGACCCAGCCACGACCCATCTTCAATGCTCTTACTGAGGGAAGGAGGTGGTTGGCCAAGATCTCGCGATACATGGCCCCATCCATCCTCCCCTCAATACGGTACAGTCGTCCTGTCCCCTTTGCAGAAAAGCATCCCCAAAGAATGATGTTTCCACCTCCATGCTTCACGGTTGGGATGGTGTTCTTAGGGTTGTACTCATCCTTCTTCTTCCTCCAAACACGGCGAGTGGAGTTTAGTCCAAAAAGCTCTATTTTGGTCTCATCAGACCACATGACTTTCTCCCATTCCTCCTCTGGATCATCCAGATGGTCATTGGCAAACTTCAGACGGGCCTGGACATGCGCTGGCTTGAGCAGGGGGACCTTGCGTGCACTGCAGGATTTTAATCCATGACAGCGTAGTGTGTTACTAACTGTTTTCTTTGAGACTGTGGTCCCAGCTCTCTTCAGGTCATTGACCAGGTCCTGCAGTGTAGTTCTGGGCTGATCCCTCACCTTCCTCATGATCATTGATGCCCCACGAGGTGAGATCTTGCATGGAGCCCCAGACCGAGGGTGATTAACTGTCATCTTGAACTTCTTGCATTTTCTAATGATTGCGCCAACAGTTGTTGCCTTCTCACCAAGCTGCTTGCCTATTGTCCTGTAGCCCATCCCAGCCTTGTGCAGGTCTACAATTGTATCCCTGATGTCCTTACACAGCACTCTGGTCTTGTCCATTGTGGAGAGGTTGGAGTCTGTTTGATTGAGTGTGTGGACAGGTGTCTTTTATACAGGTAACGAGTTCAAACAGGTGCAGTTAATATAGATAATGAGTGGAGAACAGGAGGACTTCTTAAAGAAAAACTAACAGGTCTGTGAGATCCGGAATTCTTACTGGTTGATAGGTGATCAAATACTTATGTCATGCAATAAAATGCAAATTAATTACTTAAAAATCATACAATGTGATTTTCTGGATATTTTTGTTTTAGATTCCGTCTCTCACAGTTGAAGTGTACCTATGATAACAATGACAGACCTCTACATGCTTTGTAAGTAGGAAAACCTGCAAAATCGGCAGTGTACCAAATACTTGTTCTCCTCACTGTATTAAGCAGATGTTATTGCGGGTGTTTCTCGAAATGCTTGTGTTCCTAGATCCAACAGTGCAGTAATAACTAACAATACACAAGAAAACAAACAAATCTAACAGTACAATAATGGAATTAAGAAATATAGACATTTTAGGACGAGCAATGTCAGAGTCCAGAGAGTATACAATGCATTTAGAAAACATTCAGACCCCTTCACTTTTTTTCCACATTATGTTACGTTACAGCCTTATACTAAATTGATTAAATATTTTTTTTTTTATACATCAATCTACACACAGTTCCTCATAGTTGTTTCCTCTTCCGTAGTGTTTTCCTCAGATTTGCTTTGTTCAAGTCTCCAGCTACAATACATGCATCTTCAGGATATGAGGTTTACAGGATAATTACAGTTTGCACAAAGTCCAGTGTAGTTCCTTGAGAGCCGTCGTGGTTTCGGCTTGAGGGGGGATATACACACGGCTGTGACGATGACCGAAGATAATTCTTGCGGGAGGTAATGCGGACGGCATTTTATTGTGACGTATTCTGGGTCGGTTGAACAAGTTCCATCCGGCTGTATTTAATAACGCAAAAAAAAAAAACGTTCTGGGCTAATAATGTGAGAGATAACACAACAACAACGAAAAATACTGCAAAATTGCTTAGAAGCTACAAACAGAGCTGCCATGTCTATCTGCACCATTTTGTTAATTATTGTAGTCCCTAGGTATCACACTGGACGCTGATACTACAGTAATGATAGTAATCATAGTGTACCAGATTATGAGTGTTATTGGTATGGTTGATACCAAACCAGTATGCACTGAAAGCCCTGCTATGACTTAGAGATGGGAGAGGGAGAGGGAGAGGGAGAGGGAGAGGGAGAGAGGGAGAGGGAGAGAGAGAGAGAGAGAGAGAGAGAGAGAGAGAGAGAGAGAGAGAGAGAGAGAGAGAGAGAGAGAGAGAGAGAGAGAGAGAGAGAGAGAGAGAGAGAGAGAGAGAGAGAGAGATAGTGTCACAGAACACCCCACCCCCCATCCATGTCTCTCTCTCTTAGTTGTTCTCTCTGTATTGGCATTGGAATGTGACTTCAGATCTTTTGGAACATTAGCAGTCTCTGCCTCCCTCTAACACACCCACTCATTTCCCCTTCTCTCTCTCTCTCTCTTTCTCTCTCTCTCTCTGTTCATAGGAGTAACAACATGAATTTGGTCAGTGTCAGTGGTGGATAAGGAGAGAGGAGGGATGTTGAGTGGTTGAGTGATTGAGACAGACCATCAGATGCAGGAAATCAGCCCAAAATAAAAATAAAAGGCTAATTATTTTTAATGTACACTCACTCAGCTGTGTCCCACAAGTAATACAACTACCGGTTAGAACATATAGTCTTATCTCAAATGTTTTAGTATCATTAAAAAAAATATTCCAAACAACAATGCATTGGCAGGGCAATTCAAGCAAAGACAATATGCAGTGATATTGTACTGGTACTACGGTACTGTTTTTAATAGGTTTTGTTAAAAATAATTCTGATCTCAGCTGATTTTGACTTTGACCACTCTCATAGGAGAACCCTTTTTGGTTCTAGTACAATCTTGTTTGGTTCCAGGTAGAACCCTTTTGGGTTCCATGTAGAATCATTTCCACAGAGGGTTCTACCTGGAACCAAAATGGTTCTTCAAAGAGTTATCCTATGGAGACTGCTGAAGAACCCTTTTAAGTTCTGAATAGCACCTATTTTTCTAACTACAGCTCAAAACACCCCCTTTCTACAGATGTAGTATCTTAATTTGAGCCAGTTTGCTACAGAAGGGAAATAATCATTCAGTAACCGGAAACAACAGGCCTACTACTGTTGCGTCATCGGCAAATTTAATGATGGTGTTGGAGTCTGCCTGGCTGTGCAGTCATGAGTGAACAGGGAGTACAGAAGGGGACTGAGCACGCAACCATGAGGGGACACTGTGTTGAGGGTCAACGTGGCAGATGTGTTGTTACCGACCCTTACCACCTGGAGGTGGCCCATCAGGAAGTCCAGGATCCAGTTGCAGAGGGAGGTGTTTAGTCCCAGAGTCCTTAGCTTATTGATGAGCTTTGAGGGTACTATGGTGTTGAACGCTGAGCTGTAGTCAATGAATAGCATTCTCACTTTTGTCCATGTGGAAAAGGTCAGTGTGGAGTGCAATAGAGATTGCATCATCTGTGGATCTATTGGGGCGGTATGCAAATTGGAGTGGGTCTAGGGTTTCTGGGATAATGGTGCTGATGTGAGCCCTGACCAGCCTTACAAAGCACTTCATGGCTACAGATGTGAGTGCTATGGGTCAGTAGTCATTTTGGCAGGTTACCATAGTGTTCTTGGGCACAGGCACCATGGCATTACAGACTCGGTCAGGGAGAGGTTCGGAGAGCATGATCACACAGTCTTCCAGAACAGCAGGTGCTCTCATTGCATCTTTTAGTGTTATTTGCCTCAAAGCAAGCATAGAAGTAGTTTAGCTTGTCTGGTAGGCTAGTGTCACTGGGCAACTCTCGGCTGTGCTTCCCTTCGTAGTCTGTAATGTTTCAGTGTTATTTGCCTTGAAGAAAGCATAGAAGTAGTTTAGCTCGTCGTGTAGTACGATTCAATCTTAGTCCTGTATTGAAGCTTTGCCTGTTTGATGGTTCTTTGGAGGGCATAGCGGGATTTCTTATATGCTTCCGGGTTAGAGTCCCGCTCCTTGAATCCATCAGCTCTAGCCTTTAGCTCAGTGAGAATGCTGCCTGTAAACCATGGCTTCTGGTTGGGGTATGTACGTACGGTCACTGTGGGGACGACATCATCGATGCACTTATTGATGAAGCCAATGGCTGATGTAGTGTACTCCTCAATGCCATCGGAGGAATCCCGGAACATGTGCCAGTCTGTGCTGCAAAACAATCCTGTAGTTTAGCATCTGTTTCATCTGACCACTTTTTTATTGATCTAGTCACTGGTGTTTCATGCTTTAATTTTTGCTTGTAATCAGGAACCAGGAGGATATAATTATGGTCAGATTTGCCAAATTGAGGGCGAGGAAGAGCTTTGTATGCGTCTCTGTGTGCGGAGTATAGGTGGTCCAGAGATCTTTTTCCTCTGGTTGCTCATTTAACATGTTGATAGAAATTTGGTAAAATGGAATTAAGTGTCCCTGCATTAAAGTCCCCGGCTACTAGGAGCGCCACCTCTGGGTGAGCATTTTCTTGTTCGCTTATGGTGGAATACAGCTCATTCAATGCTGTCTTAGTGCCAGCCTCTGACTGTGGTGGTTTGTAAACAGCTACGAAAAATACAGATGAAAACTCTCTACGTAGGTGGGGTGGTCTACAGCTTACCGTGAGATACTCTACCTTCCTTAGATATCGTGCACCAGCTGTTATTTACAAAAATACATTGTCCGCCACCCCTTGTCTTACCAGACGCCGCTGTTCTATCCAGCCGGTACAGCGTATAACTAGCCAGCTGTATGTTGACAGTGTCGTCATTCAGCCACGACTCCGTGAAGCATAAGATATTACCGTTTTTAATGTCCTGTTGGTAGTTTAATCTTACGAGTAGCGCGTCAATTTTATTCTCCAAAGATTGCACGTTTGCTAGCAGAATGGAAGGCAGTGGGGGTTTATTCGATCGCCTGCAAATTCTCAGAAGGCAGCCCGCCCTTTGGCCTCTTTTTCTCTGCCCCTCCTCTTCACTCAAATCACAGGGATTAGGCCTGTTCCCGAGAAATCAGTATATCCTTCGCATCGGGCTCGTCAGAGTCGAGAAAGGAAAAATATTATTCTGCCTGTCCGCGGTGAACAATCGCGGTCCTGATGTCCAGAAGTTATTTTCGGTCATAAGAGACGGTAGTAGCAACATTATGTATAAAATAAGTTTTAAAAAAAAGTTACAATCAACACAAAATAAGCGAACAAAAAAAAGCACACTAGGTTGGGTACACGTAAAACATCTGCCTTCCTCTCCGGCGCCATCTTACTCAAGGACCCCTTTCTAACTCCAGCTCAAACATACCCGTTCTACGTACAGTGTGTCTCCTTTGTTTTGTTTCATTTCAAGGACATAATGGCATCATGTAATATAAATTGCAAAATGGTCCTTTGTTGACCTTAGAGGAATACATCTAAACATTTACATTCACTGACCTTTAACCTTTGACACTAGATGTGACCTTCCAGCCGACCCCTGCCCTGACCTATCGTACCCTGGGGGGCATCCTGGACTTCTACATTGTGATGGGACCCACCCCAGAACTGGTGGTGGAGGAGTATACTGCCGTAAGTCTCTCTGTGTGTGTGTGTGTGTGTGTGTGTGTGCGTGTGTGTGTGTGTGTGTTGTGTTTTGTCTGGCTCTGTGCACCTCCTGATGGACTACAGCAGCTGCGACTTTTACGCTTCATTGCTCCCTCATCTAGCCAATCTAAACACACACACACACACACACACATGCAACTTCAGACAGTGCACGACAAAGCACATAATCAACAACTTGTTTAAGACATATCTCAGCCAAAAGTAAACTTTCGTAACTAGTTTAAATTCCTTGTTCATTCCCTTCAGCTGATTGGACGTCCCGTGCTCCCTGCCTATTGGTCCCTTGGGTTCCAGCTCTGTCGCTATGGATACGCCAACGACACAGAGATAGCAGACCTCTACAGAGAAATGAGAGCAGCAGGAATACCCTACGTAAGCACCCTTAAATTATAGTCTTCAAACAAGTGCCCTTACTCATCACCCTACAAAACCATTTGTTATCATTAATAGCTTTTTGTTACTCTACTTACATTAAACTCAAGTACCCTTACTTTACACCCTACAATAGTTTCCAGCTATATTAATCCCACTTCTTTCTGTTAAAGCATCCTTATCTCCAGCGCCCTTGTCAGCAACAGTAATTTCCCAGGCCCCTAACCCATACCCTCGACCTCCTGTAGGATGTTCAGTATGCAGAACATAGACTAACCCATACCCTCGACCTCCTGTAGGATGTGCAGTATGCAGACATAGACTAACCCATACCCTCGACCTCCTGTAGGATGTGCAGTATGCATAACATAGACTAACCCATACCCTCGACCTCCTGTAGGATGTGCAGTATGCAGAACATAGACTAACCCATACCCTCGACCTCCTGTAGGATGTGCAGTATGCAGAACATAGACTAACCCATACCCTCGACCTCCTGTAGGATGTGCAGTATGCAGAACATAGACTAACCCATACCCTCGACCTCCTGTAGGATGTGCAGTATGCAGACGTAGACTAACCCATACCCTCAACCTCCTGTAGGATGTGCAGTATGCAGAACATAGACTAACCCATACCCTCGACCTCCTGTAGGATGTGCAGTATGCAGAACATAGACTAACCCATACCCTCGACCTCCTGTAGGATGTGCAGTATGCAGAACATAGACTAACCCATACCCTCGACCTCCTGTAGGATGTGCAGTATGCAGACGTAGACTAACCCATACCCTCGACCTCCTGTAGGATGTTCAGTATGCAGAACATAGACTGACCCATACCCTCGACCTCCTGTAGTATGTGCAGTATGCAGACGTAGACTAACCCATACCCTCAACCTCCTGTAGGATGTGCAGTATGCAGACGTAGACTAACCCATACCCTCGACCTCCTGTAGGATGTGCAGTATGCAGACGTAGACTAACCCATACCCTCAACCTCCTGTAGGATGTGCAGTATGCAGACGTAGACTAACCCATACCCTCGACCTCCTGTAGGATGTGCAGTATGCAGAACATAGACTAACCCATACCCTCGACCTCCTGTAGGATGTGCAGTATGCAGAACATAGACTAACCCATACCCTCGACCTCCTGTAGGATGTGCAGTATGCAGAACATAGACTAACCCATACCCTCGACCTCCTGTAGGATGTGCAGTATGCAGAACATAGACTAACCCGTACCCTCGACCTCCTGTAGGATGTGCAGTATGCAGAACATAGACTAACCCATACCCTCGACCTCCTGTAGGATGTGCAGTATGCAGAACATAGACTAACCCATACCCTCGACCTCCTGTAGGATGTGCAGTATGCAGAACATAGACTAACCCATACCCTCGACCTCCTGTAGGATGTGCAGTATGCAGAACATAGACTAACCCATACCCTCGACCTCCTGTAGGATGTGCAGTATGCAGAACATAGTCTAACCCATACCCTCGACCTCCTGTAGGATGTGCAGTATGCAGAACATAGACTAACCCATACCCTCGACCTCCTGTAGGATGTGCAGTATGCAGAACATAGACTAACCCATACCCTCGACCTCCTGTAGGATGTGCAGTATGCAGAAGATAGACTAACCCATACCCTCGACCTCCTGTAGGATGTGCAGTATGCAGAACATAGACTAACCCATACCCTTGACCTCCTGTAGGATGTGCAGTATGCAGACATAGACTACATGGAGCGCCAGCTGGACTTTGTTCTGGACAGCCAGTTCCAGGGTCTACCAGCCCTGGTGGACCACATGAGAGGAGAGGGCATGAGATTCATCTTCATACTGGTACATTATGGAATATGAAGCATATTAACGATCACATTTAAAACAGTAATAAGGGCCTGACGTATTTTCTGACAATGTTTTTTTGAATGCGTGTTTGTGTATGCGTGCAGGACCCTGCCATCGGTGCCAACGAGACAACGACATACACTGCCTTTGACCGTGGTGTAGAAGAAGACGTATTCATCAAATGGCCCAAGGAGCTCAGCAATGACATCGTCTGGGGGAAGGTGAGGGGAGATGGAGAGGGAGGGTGGCATAAAGAGAGAGAGGAGAGGGAGGGTGGCATAAAGAGAGAGAGGGGGAGGGTGGGTTGAGTTGAGGATTAAACTGACGGACAACAATAAAAAATGTACGTTTTTAAACGGCCATTTTGAAATGGAATAAAATAAAGAAGAAAGAATGAGTGAGTGAGAGAGAGGAAGTAGTCAGATTGAGGTATGAGTCTGATGACTGTCATCACATTCATTACGCTGTTGTGTTCATCCGGCTTTCTATTCTCTATTAATAATTATAATTATCTCTATCAAACTTCACATTCTCTCTATTCAACTCTGCTAATTGTTTCTATTCAACTCTACTATAATTATCTCTATCAAACTTCACATTCTCTCTATTCAACTCTGCTAATTGTTTCTATTCAACTCTACTAATTATCTCTATCAAACTTCACATTCTCTCTATTCAACTCTACTAATTATCTCTATCAAACTTCACATTCTCTCTATTCAACTCTACTAATTATCTCTATCAAACTTCACATTCTCTCTATTCAACTCTACTAATTGTCTCTATCAAACTTCACATTCTCTCTATTCAACTCTGCTAATTGTTTCTATTCAACTCTACTAATTATCTCTATCAAACTTCACATTCTCTCTATTCAACTCTGCTAATTGTTTCTATTCAACTCTACTAATTATCTCTATCAAACTTCACATTCTCTCTATTCAACTCTACTAATTGTTTCTATTCAACTCTACTAATTATCTCTATCAAACTTCACATTCTCTCTATTCAACTCTACTAATTGTTTCTATTCAACTCTACTAATTATCTCTATCAAACTTCACATTCTCTCTATTCAACTCTACTAATTGTTTCTATTCAACTCTACTAATTATCTCTATCAAACTTCACATTCTCTCTATTCAACTCTACTAATTATCTCTATCAAACTTCACATTCTCTCTATTCAACTCTACTAATTGTCTCTATCAAACTTCACATTCTCTCTATTCAACTCTGCTAATTGTTTCTATTCAACTCTACTAATTATCTCTATCAAACTTCACATTCTTTCTATTCAACTCTACTAATTATCTCTATCAAACTTCACATTCTCTCTATTCAACTCTACTAATTGACTCTATTCAACTCTACTAATTTCCTCAATTCAACTCTACTAATTGTCTCTATCAAACTTCACATTCTCTCTATTCAACTCTGCTAATTGTTTCTATTCAACTCTACTAATTATCTCTATCAAACTTCACATTCTCTCTATTCAACTCTACTAATTGTTTCTATTCAACTCTACTAATTATCTCTATGAAACTTCACATTCTCTCTATTCAACTCTACTAATTATCTATATCAAACTTCACATTCTCTCTATTCAACTCTACTAATTGTTTCTATTCAACTCTACTAATTATCTCTATCAAACTTCACATTCTCTCTATTCAACTCTACTAATTGTTTCTATTCAACTCTACCAATTATCTCTATCAAACGTCACATTCTCTCTATTCAACTCTACTAATTATCTCTATCAAACTTCACATTCTCTCTATTCAACTCTGCTAATTGTTTCTATTCAACTCTACTAATTATCTCTATCAAACTTCACATTCTCTCTATTCAACTCTACTAATTATCTCTATCAAACTTCACATTCTCTCTATTCAACTCTACTAATTATCTCTATCAAACTTCACATTCTCTCTATTCAACTCTACTATAATTATCTCTATCAAACTTCACATTCTCTCTATTAAACACTACTAATTGTCTCTATTCAACTCTACTATAATTATCTCTATCAAACTTCACATTCTCTCTATTCAACTCTACTAATTATCTCTATCAAACTTCACATTCTCTCTATTCAACTCTACTAATTGTTTCTATTCAACTCTACTAATTATCTCTATCAAACTTCACATTCTCTCTATTCAACTCTACTAATTATCTATATCAAACTTCACATTCTCTCTATTCAACTCTACTAATTGTTTCTATTCAACTCTACTAATTATCTCTATCAAACTTCACATTCTCTCTATTCAACTCTACTAATTGTTTCTATTCAACTCTACTAATTATCTCTATCAAACTTCACATTCTCTCTATTCAACTCTACTAATTATCTCTATCAAACTTCACATTCTCTCTATTCAACTCTGCTAATTGTTTCTATTCAACTCTACTAATTATCTCTATCAAACTTCACATTCTCTCTATTCAACTCTACTAATTATCTCTATCAAACTTCACATTCTCTCTATTCAACTCTACTAATTATCTCTATCAAACTTCACATTCTCTCTATTCAACTCTACTATAATTATCTCTATCAAACTTCACATTCTCTCTATTAAACACTACTAATTGTCTCTATTCAACTCTACTATAATTATCTCTATCAAACTTCACATTCTCTCTATTCAACTCTACTAATTGTTTCTATTCAACTCTACTAATTATCTCTATCAAACTTCACATTCTCTCTATTCAACTCTACTAATTATCTATATCAAACTTCACATTCTCTCTATTCAACTCTACTAATTGTTTCTATTCAACTCTACTAATTATCTCTATCAAACTTCACATTCTCTCTATTCAACTCTACTAATTGTTTCTATTCAACTCTACTAATTATCTCTATCAAACTTCACATTCTCTCTATTCAACTCTACTAATTATCTCTATCAAACTTCACATTCTCTCTATTCAACTCTGCTAATTGTTTCTATTCAACTCTACTAATTATCTCTATCAAACTTCACATTCTCTCTATTCAACTCTACTAATTATCTCTATCAAACTTCACATTCTCTCTATTCAACTCTACTAATTATCTCTATCAAACTTCACATTCTCTCTATTCAACTCTACTATAATTATCTCAATCAAACTTCACATTCTCTCTATTAAACACTACTAATTGTCTCTATTCAACTCTACTATAATTATCTCTATCAAACTTCACATTCTCTCTATTCAACTCTACTAATTATCTCTATCAAACTTCACATTCTCTCTATTCAAATCTACTATAATTATCTCTATCAAACTTCACATTCTCTCTATTAAACACTACTAATTGTCTCTATTCAACTCTACTAATTATCTCTATCAAACTTCACATTCTCTCTATTCATCTCTACTAATTATCTCTATCAAACTTCACATTCTCTCTATTCAACTCTACTAATTGTCTCTATTCAACTCTACTAATTGTTTCTATTCAACTCTACTAATTATCTCTATCAAACTTCACATTCTCTCTATTCAACTCTACTAATTATCTCTATCAAACTTCACATTCTCTCTATTCAACTCTACTAATTGTCTCTATTCAACTCTACTAATTGTTTCTATTCAACTCTACTATAATTATCTCTATCAAACTTCACATTCTCTCTATTCAACTCTACTAATTGTCTCTATTCAACTCTACTAATTGACTCTATTCAACTCTACTAATTTCCTCTATTCAACTGTACTAAGGTTGTCTTTTCTATCTGTTGTAGGTATGGCCTGACTTCCCTGGTGTTGTAGTCAATGAGTCTGTAGACTGGGACACGCAAGTAGAGGTATGTCTCACTTCCTGTTAACACATCAACTGTCCAATCACAGAGCCTGACACACTTCCTGTTTTACAGTCCAATTACTGACATGTCTTAACGTTTTTTTGGTAATGTGTTCTCTGGCCACTCCCAGATCTATAGGTCCTATGCGGCATTCCCAGACTTCTTCATGAATCGTACAGCAACGTGGTGGCATAAGGAGATTTTAGATTTCTACAATAAAATCATGAAATTTGATGGACTCTGGATTGTGAGTGATATCATACCACTGAGCACGCACAAACACACGCACGCACGCACACACGCACGCACGCACGCACACAGTCTGTGCTTTCCCTTGAGTGTGATTGTGTGTTTAGGACATGAACGAACCATCCAGCTTTGTCCATGGAACCGTTGGAGAGATGTGTCTGGGTTCCCCTGTCTACGACAACCCCCCATACATGCCACGTAAGAACACTCACACCTGTATCAATACACTCACACCTGTATCAACACACTCACACCTGTATAAATACACTCACACCTGTATCAACACACTCACACCTGTATCAATACACTCAGACCTGTATCAATACACTCACACCTGTATCAACACACTCACACCTGTATCAATACACTCAGACCTGTATCAATACACTCAAACCTGTATCAATACACTCACACCTGTATCAATACACTCACACCTGTATCAATACACTCACATCTGTATAAATACACTCAGACCTGTATAAATACACTCAGACCTGTATCAATACACTCACACCTGTATCAATACACTCACACCTGTATCAATACACTCACACCTGTATCAATACACTCACACCTGTATCAATACACTCACACCTGTATCAATACACTCACACCTGTATCAACACACTCACACCTGTATCAATACACTCACATCTGTATAAATACGCTCACACCTGTATCAATACACTCACACCTGTATAAATACACTCACACCTGTATCAATACACTCACACCTGTATAAATACACTCAGACCTGTATCAATACACTCAGACCTGTATCAATACACTCAGACCTGTATCAATACACTCACACCTGTATCAATACACTCACACCTGTATAAATACACTCAGACCTGTATCAATACACTCAGACCTGTATCAATACACTCAGACCTGTATCAATACACTCACACCTGTATTAATACACTCAGACCTGTATCAATACACTCAGACCTGTATCAATACACTCAGACCTGTATCAATACACTCACACCTGTATCAATACACTCACACCTGTATCAAGACACTCAGACCTTTATAAATACACTCAGACCTGTATCAATACACTCACACCTGTATCAATACACTCAGACCTGTATAAATACACTCACACCTGTATCAAGACACTCAAACCTGTATCAATACACTCACATCTGTATCAATACACTTACAGTTAGCTTAATGTACAAGTATGGTGAGGGTTTTACCCCCAATCTCCTAATGCTTAGTGCCAAGGAGAGACGCATCATGTCCATTTTTACAGTCTTTGGTATGACTAGGCTAGTGATCAACCTACCAACCTCCCAACCTTCGGGCGGACACTCTAATCACAATGCCACTGAGTTGGGCTGTGGCAGTGACCATATTATCGCCACAGTAACGAGTCATGACGGCAGTCAAATTCCCCGAGATTGTTTAGTCACGGTAATTAGGCTTCTCCAAGCTCTGATGCTGGTCATTTTTTATTTTTACCTTTATTTAAAGTCAGTTAAGAACAAATTATTATTTTCTATTACTGCCTAGGAACAGTGGGTTAACTGCCTGTTCAGGGGCAGAATGACAGATTTGTACCTTGTCAGCTCGGGGGTTTGAACTTGCAACCTTCCGGTTACTAGTCCCACGCTCTAACCACTAGACTACCCTGCCGCCCCATTAGTAGCCTAGCAAACGTGCTAACTGCCTGGTACTCAGCACTATATTGTCCCTCTAATCACTCTGACGTCATTGCAAACGTAATTGAAAATCTAATCAACCACGAGAGCTCATGTTGCGCAACATTTCTATAGGCTACGCAATTGCGTGAGAAAACGACAGAGTGATGGCCTCTTAAAAAGAGGAGGATCCCATCAGCTTTCTATAGGCTACGCCTACTATATTTATTTCTCAACTTTCCTAATATTAAGCACATTGCTTATATTTACAACAGGAGTATATCCTACCTGGCTGGCATGAAAATTAACCATGGGAAAAGCATCCTGCGGTTGCTGTTTGGAGACAGGATGATACTTGTCCATTCCAAATCAAAACAAAGTTGACATATCTATTATTTAGTATATGTAAATCGGGTATTGTCTGATGGGTGACAATATTAGCCTATCATTTGTGAATGATGTATTATCACTTGTGAATTATGCCCAGCTTGTAAGGCAAGAAACAGAGCACGCCTTTTTTTTTGCGACTGATAGAAAGCCTTTATTTTCTATGGTGGAGAAGGTCAGGGCTTGACTGGTAGGTGTTCTAGTTTATTATTTCTATGTGTAGTCTAGTTTTTGCATTTTGATGCTGGCCTGGTATGGTTCCCAATCAGAGGCAGCTGTCTATCGTTGTCTCTGATTGAGGATCATATTTAGGTAGCCTTTTTTCCCACCTGTTGTTTGTGGGATCTTGTTTTTGTATTGTTGCTTTTGAGCCCTACAAGGCCGTACGTTCGTTTGTTTGTTTCTCTTTATTGTTTTGTTGCTGGATCACATTTAATATAAATATGATGAACCCAAATCACGCTGTGCCTTGATCTACCCATTATGACGATCGTTACACTAGCCTGTAGGCCTATATGTTTTAATAAGGTTTGTATCACAATTAAAGTGGCCACATAACTTCAGTCTGCTTTACAACAGGTGTAGACCTGTATCAATACACTCACACCTGTATCAATACACTCACACCTGTATCAATACACTCACACCTGTATCAATACACTCACACCTGTATCAACACACTCACACCTGTATCAATACACTCACATCTGTATAAATACGCTCACACCTGTATCAATACACTCACACCTGTATAAATACACTCACACCTGTATCAATACACTCACACCTGTATAAATACACTCAGACCTGTATCAATACACTCAGACCTGTATCAATACACTCAGACCTGTATCAATACACTCACACCTGTATCAATACACTCACACCTGTATAAATACACTCAGACCTGTATCAATACACTCAGACCTGTATCAATACACTCAGACCTGTATCAATACACTCACACCTGTATTAATACACTCAGACCTGTATCAATACACTCAGACCTGTATCAATACACTCAGACCTGTATCAATACACTCACACCTGTATCAATACACTCACACCTGTATCAAGACACTCAGACCTTTATAAATACACTCAGACCTGTATCAATACACTCACACCTGTATCAATACACTCAGACCTGTATAAATACACTCACACCTGTATCAAGACACTCAAACCTGTATCAATACACTCACATCTGTATCAATACACTTACAGTTAGCTTAATGTACAAGTATGGTGAGGGTTTTACCCCCAATCTCCTAATGCTTAGTGCCAAGGAGAGACGCATCATGTCCATTTTTACAGTCTTTGGTATGACTAGGCTAGTGATCAACCTACCAACCTCCCAACCTTCGGGCGGACACTCTAATCACAATGCCACTGAGTTGGGCTGTGGCAGTGACCATATTATCGCCACAGTAACGAGTCATGACGGCAGTCAAATTCCCCGAGATTGTTTAGTCACGGTAATTAGGCTTCTCCAAGCTCTGATGCTGGTCATTTTTTATTTTTACCTTTATTTAAAGTCAGTTAAGAACAAATTATTATTTTCTATTACTGCCTAGGAACAGTGGGTTAACTGCCTGTTCAGGGGCAGAATGACAGATTTGTACCTTGTCAGCTCGGGGGTTTGAACTTGCAACCTTCCGGTTACTAGTCCCACGCTCTAACCACTAGACTACCCTGCCGCCCCATTAGTAGCCTAGCAAACGTGCTAACTGCCTGGTACTCAGCACTATATTGTCCCTCTAATCACTCTGACGTCATTGCAAACGTAATTGAAAATCTAATCAACCACGAGAGCTCATGTTGCGCAACATTTCTATAGGCTACGCAATTGCGTGAGAAAACGACAGAGTGATGGCCTCTTAAAAAGAGGAGGATCCCATCAGCTTTCTATAGGCTACGCCTACTATATTTATTTCTCAACTTTCCTAATATTAAGCACATTGCTTATATTTACAACAGGAGTATATCCTACCTGGCTGGCATGAAAATTAACCATGGGAAAAGCATCCTGCGGTTGCTGTTTGGAGACAGGATGATACTTGTCCATTCCAAATCAAAACAAAGTTGACATATCTATTATTTAGTATATGTAAATCGGGTATTGTCTGATGGGTGACAATATTAGCCTATCATTTGTGAATGATGTATTATCACTTGTGAATTATGCCCAGCTTGTAAGGCAAGAAACAGAGCACGCCTTTTTTTTTGCGACTGATAGAAAGCCTTTATTTTCTATGGTGGAGAAGGTCAGGGCTTGACTGGTAGGTGTTCTAGTTTATTATTTCTATGTGTAGTCTAGTTTTTGCATTTTGATGCTGGCCTGGTATGGTTCCCAATCAGAGGCAGCTGTCTATCGTTGTCTCTGATTGAGGATCATATTTAGGTAGCCTTTTTTCCCACCTGTTGTTTGTGGGATCTTGTTTTTGTATTGTTGCTTTTGAGCCCTACAAGGCCGTACGTTCGTTTGTTTGTTTCTCTTTATTGTTTTGTTGCTGGATCACATTTAATATAAATATGATGAACCCAAATCACGCTGTGCCTTGATCTACCCATTATGACGATCGTTACACTAGCCTGTAGGCCTATATGTTTTAATAAGGTTTGTATCACAATTAAAGTGGCCACATAACTTCAGTCTTCAGTGTAGAGCCTAACTGGCATACATAAGCAGGCAGTGATTTTCAAGTTTGGGGAAGTACATTTTCACCATAAAAACGCACCTTTATAATAAATTAATTACATACATAATTTGTTTTGTGATCACTTTCGAAAATTGTCTTTTACCACTAATTGATTTCGGAACATTCACACTACTGCCATGTGTGCATTGCTGCGATTATAATGTGAAGAAATAGCCTAACATTTTATTAACATTCTAATCTAAACATTCTGATCTGCTGTGTCAGCCTCATTTGATGCTAGTGGTTGTATTCATTTGGGATCTATCGCATCCCACAACTGTCCCATACTTTTTTTGGAATATTTATTTCTCGCACAGAATAGAATAGGTCAACTTTTGTACTATGGGGATAGTAGATTAACACCGGCTAGTGCTCTTGTTGTTCTTTAGGCTTTTTTGGTTGACTTAAATGTGGACAGTACTTCCAATGTCTTCAATATGCACCTCGGGAATTGGATAAGGAGCCCAATGTGTCTTTCTTCACTTGTAGCCTGTGATAAAGACCCAATCACGTGACAGGCATTGGCTAATTAGAATTGCGCTATCTGAGAGAGCCATGTGAGTGAGAGGTGTTTTGAAGCAGGTAGCCGAAATAAGAGGAATTATAATTATTATATTCAGCCCGAGGGCATGACGGCCACACAAAGACATGTATTTTTTTAGGGGGCATAACGGGCACACAAATTCGAGGCATTATCAAGTCCTTGTCAAATTGTGAATAAGAGACTGATGAAGTGTGTACAGCCTGCCAAAAACAACAAAGCAGAGCTTATGCCTTTCATACAACCTTTTTGTATTGAAACCTGCAGCCTTAGAAACATATTAAACCTGAAAACATATAGTTGAAAGTTTGTATCACAATTAAAGTTGCATTAATAGCTCAAAATGAAGCGTATAGGAGTACTTGTTTCTTTGTTAACTGCTCAACACAGAATAGCCACATGTGCGCACTCCCTTAAATCGTTTGGAGAAAATATCCTTTCTATTTTATTCAGCTTTGTTCAATTGTATTCTTCATACTATAAAATAATATAAAATAATGCCACTGAATTCTAAGAAAATCTTGTCTGCTGAATTAACTAGTGTATCCCACAGCCATATGGCATAGCCAGATCAGGACATAACATAAGGACAGCTCAGAGTACACTATTCTGTTCTTCTGAAATAGACTACATTTTCTTCATATGATACTTCTTTAGACCTCTCTAATATAGATCATTGATTTACTGTGATGGTTTAGGCTATATTACATGGATTTATTAGACTTTTTTAAATATAGATGTTCCAAAGGTCTTCATCAGTGGCTTGTAGGCTGTGTGTGGAAGCCAGGAGATGCTAAATGTGTTTATGTTAATTAACGGTCCATTGCCGTGAGGCCGGCAGCTGACAAAATGTCATGAACGCCACTGCCCTAGTCACAACCACCTAAACCCGACTTTCTCCCTGCTATGTTCAGGACGGTAAGTATGTTGTGTGTGTCTCTCCAGCCCTGGAATCCAGCCACCGTGGTCTCAACCATAAGACTCTGTGCATGAACAGCCAACAGCACCTCAGTGATGGTACCCCGGTCAAACACTATGACGTACACAACCTGTATGGATGGTCTCACACCAAACCCACATACGAGTGAGTATGGACATATCCTTTTTAGTGACCAATGCAACATTTTCAGCATCAGTCACTCTGTATCTAGTCACAATGTATCTAGTCACCCTGTATCTAGTCACCCTTTATCTAGTCACTCTGTTTCTAGTCACTCTGTATCTAGTCACTCTGTATCTAGTCACCCTGTATCTAGTCACCCTTTATCTAGTCACTCTGTATCTAGTCACTCTGTATCTAGTCACTCTGTATCTAGTCACCATGTATCTAGTCACTCTGTATCTAGTCACTCTGTATCTAGTCACTCTGTATCTAGTCACTCTGTATCTAGTCAATCTGTATCTAGTCACTCTGTATCTAGTCACCCTTTATATAGTCACTCTATATCTAGTCACCCTGTATCTAGTCACCCTGTATCTAGTCACCCGGTATCTAGTCACTCTGTATCTAGTCACTCTGTATCTAGTCACTCTGTATCTAGTCACCCTGTATCTAGTCACCCTGTATCTAGTCACTCTGTATCTAGTCACTCTGTATCTAGTCACCCTGTATCTAGTCACCCTGTATCTAGTCACCCTTTATCTAATCACTCTGTATCTAGTCACACTGTATCTAGTCACTCTGTATCTAGTCACTCTGTATCTAGCCACCCTTTATCTAGTCACTCTGTATGTAGTCACTCTTTATGTAGTCACACTGTATCTAGTCACTCTGTATGTAGTCACTGTATCTAGTCAGTCTGTATGTAGTCACTCTGTATCTAGTCACTCTGTATGTAGTCACTCTGTATGTAGTCACTCTGTATCTAGCCATACTCCTATATAGTGAACTAGGTATATAGCCATACTCCTATATAGTGAACTAGGTATATAGTCATACTCATACATAGTGAACTAGGTATACAGTATAGCCATACTCCTACATAGTGAACTAGGTATATAGCCATACTCCTATATAGTGAACTAGGTATACAGTATAGCCATACTCCTATGTAGTGAACCATTTACAGCAACTGAACTATTCATTAGCAGCTCCAACCAATGGCCTTAAGTGCCTGTTCAAATCAAATCAAATGTTATTGGTCACATACACATATTTAGCAGATGTTATCATGGGTGTGGTGAAATGCTTGTGTTCTTACAGTAGCTCCAACAGTTTAGTAGGTTCTAACAATTCACAACAATACACACAAATCTAAAAGTAAAATAATGGAATTAAGAAATATAGAAATATTAGGACGAGCGATGTGGGAGTGGCATTGACTAAAATACAGTAGAATACAGTAAATAAATATGAAATGAGTAAAACAGGATGTAAACAGATAATAGGTTGACCTGAGCTAGACTGGGAGCAGATATCTGA
>NC_143045.1:36637500-36645000 GCF_057628025.1 Oncorhynchus mykiss
TCACGGTGGGAACCACACAAGCGGAGATCATCCATTCACCTACTCTGAGTCTCACAAAGACACGTCGGTTGGAACCAAAAACCTCAAATTTGGGCTCATCAGACCAAAGGACAGATTCCCACCAATCTAATCTAATGTCCATTGCTTGTGGTTCTTGGCCCAAGCAAGTCTCTTCTTATTATTGGTGTCCTTTAGTAGTGGTTTCTTTGCAGCAAGTCGACTATGAAGGCCTGATTCACTCAGTCTTCTCTGAACAGTGGATGTTTATATGTGTCTGTTACTTGAACTCTGTGAAGCATTTATTTGGGCTGCAATTTCTGAGGTTGGTAACTCTAATGAACTTATCCTCTGCAGCAGAGGTAACTCTGGGTCTTCCTTTCCTGTGGCGGTCCACATGAGAGCCAGTTTCATCACAGCAGAGGTAACTCTGGGTCTTCCTTTCCTGTGGCAGTCCACATGAGAGCCAGTTTCATCATAGTGCTTGATGGTTTTTGCAACTGCACTTAAAGAAACTTTCAAAGTTCTTGAAATGTTCTGTATTAACTGACCTTCATGTCTTAAAGTAATGATGGACTGTCGGTTCTCTTTGCTTATTTTAGCTGTTCTTGCCATAATATGGACTTGGCAAACCTGTATTTGGAACGTTTCTCCCTTTCTTCTCTGCAGATCCTCTCAATCTCTGTCAGGTTGGATGGGGAGTATTGCTAAACAGCTATTTTCAAGTCTCTCCAGAGATGTTCGATCGGGTTCAAGTCTGGGCTCGGGCTGGGACACTCAAGGACGTTCAGCGTTGTCTTGGCTGTGTGCTTAGAGTTGTTTTCCTGTTGGAAGGTGGACCTTCACCCCAGTCTGAGGTCCTGAGTGCTCTGGAGCAGATTTTCATGAAGGATCTCTCAGTAATTTTCTTGTTTCTCATGGAGAATATTGTTTATCATGGTCTGATAATCCTTTAGGTGCCTTTTGACAAACTCCAAGCGGGCTGTTATGTGCCTTTTACCGAGGAGTGGCTTCAATCGGGCCACTCTACCATAAAGGCCTGATTGGTGGAATGTTGCAGAGATGGTTGTCCTTCTGGAATGTCCTCCCATCTCCACAGAGGAACTCTGAACTCTGTCAGAGTGACCATCGGGTTCTTTGTCACCTCCCTGACCAAGGCCCTTCTCCCCTGATTATGCAGTTTGGCTGAGTGTTCAGCTTTAGTAAGAGTTTTGGTGCTTCCAAGCTCCTTCAATTTTATAATGATGGAGGCTACTGTGTTCTTGGTGACCTTCAATGCTGCAGATTTTTTTTGGTACCCTTCCTCAGATCTGTGCTTTGACACAATCCTGTCTCAGAGCTCTACGGACAATTCCTTCAACCTAATGGCTTTCTTTTTTTTGCTCTGAAATGTGGGACCTTATATAGACTGGTGTGTGTATTTCCAAATCATGTCCAATGATTATTTAAAAACAGTTTTTACTTTGTCATTATGGGGTATTGTGATGTCATTATGGGGTATTGTGATGTCATTATGGGGTATTGTGATGTCATTATGGGGTATTGTGATGTCATTATGGGGTATTGTGTTTAGATTGATGAGGAAAACAAATCATTTCATCAATTTTAGAACAAGGCTGTAATGTAAGAAATGGTGAAGGAAGTAAAGGAATCTGAATACTTTCTGAATTCACTCTAAAAATCTGGACCTTTAGTGTGGAAATAACTGGACCTATAGTGTGGAAATAACTGGACCTTTAGTGTGGAAATAACTGGACCTATAGTGTGGAAATAACTGGACCTATAGTGTGGAAATAACTGGACCTATAGTGTGGAAATAACTGGACCTTTAGTGTGGAAATAACTGGACCTATAGTGTGGAAATAACTGGACCTATAGTGTGGAAATAACTGGACCTTTAGTGTGTAAATAACTGGACCTATAGTGTGTAAATAACTGGACCTATAGTGTGGAAATAACTGGACCTATAGTGTGGAAATAACTGGACCTTTAGTGTGGAAATAACTGGACCTTTAGTGTGGAAATAACTGGACCTATAGTGTGGAAATAACTGGACCTATAGTGTGTAAATAACTGGACCTTTAGTGTGTAAATAACTGGACCTATAGTGTGTAAATAACTGGACCTATAGTGTGTAAATAACTGGACCTATAGTGTGTAAATAACTGGACCTTTAGTGTGTAAATAACTGGACCTATAGTGTGTAAATAACTGGACCTATAGTGTGTAAATAACTGAACCTATAGTGTGGAAATAACTGGACCTTTAGTGCAGAAATAACTGGACCTATAGTGTGGAAATAACTGGACCTATAGTGTGTAAATAACTGGACCTTTAGTGTGTAAATAACTGGACCTATAGTGTGTAAATAACTGGACCTATAGTGTGGAAATAACTGGACCTATAGTGTGTAAATAACTGGACCTATAGTGTGTAAATAACTGGACCTATAGTGTGTAAATAACTGGACCTTTAGTGTGTAAATAACTGGACCTATAGTGTGTAAATAACTGGACCTATAGTGTGGAAATAACTGAACCTATAGTGTGGAAATAACTGGACCTTTAGTGTATAAGTAACTGGACCTATAGTGTGGAAATAACTGGACCTATAGTGTGGAAATAACTGGACCTATAGTGTGGAAATAAGTGGACCTATAGTGTCTAAATAACTGGACCTATAGTGTGGAAATAACTGGACCTATAGTGTGGAAATAACTGGACCTTTAGTGTGTAAAAAACTGGACCTTTAGTGTGGAAATAACTGGACCTATAGTGTGTACAAAACTGGACCTTTAGTGTGGAAATAACTGGACCTATAGTGTGTAAATAACTGGACCTTTAGTGTGTAAAAAAAACTGGACCTTTAGTGTGGAAATAACTGGACCTATAGTGTGTAAATAACTGGACCTTTAGTGTGTAAAAAACTGGACCTTTAGTGTGGAAATAACTGGACCTATAGTGTGCAAATAACTGGACCTATAGTGTGTAAATAACTGGACCTATAGTGTGTAAATATATGGACCTATAGTGTGTAAATAACTGGACCTATAGTGTGTAAATACCTGGACCTATAGTGTGGAAATAACTGGACCTATAGTGTGGAAATAACTGGACCTTTAGTGTGGAAATAACTGGACCTATAGTGTGTAAATAACTAGACCTTTAGTGTGTAAATAACTGGACCTTTAGTGTGTAAATAACTGGACCTATAGTGTGTAAATAACTGGACCTATAGTGTGTAAATACCTGGACCTATAGTGTGGAAATAACTGGACCTATAGTGTGGAAATAACTGGACCTTTAGTGTGGAAATAACTGGACCTATAGTGTGTAAATAACTGGACCTATAGTGTGTAAATAACTGGACCTATAGTGTGTAAATAACTGGACCTTTAGTGTGGAAATAACTGGACCTATAGTGTGTAAATAACTGGACCTATAGTGTGTAAATAACTGGACCTATAGTGTGTAAATAACTAGACCTATAGTGTGTAAATAACTGTTCTGGACATAGTGTGTAAATATCTGTTCTTGACCTATAGTGTGTAAATAACTGTTCTGGACCTATATTGTGTAAATAACTGTTCTGTGCTTATAGTGTGTAAATAACTGGACCTATAGTGTGTAAATAACTGGACCTATAGTGTGTAAATAACTAGACCTATAGTGTGTAAATATCTGTTCTTGACCTATAGTGTGTAAATAAATGTTCTGGACCTATAATGTGTAAATAACTGTTCTGGACCTATAGTGTGTAAATAACTGTTCTGGACCTATATTGTGTAAATAACTGTTCTGGACCTATATTGTGTAAATAACTGTTCTGGACCTATAGTGTGTAAATAACTGTTCTGGACCTATAGTGTGTAAATAACTGGACCTATAGTGTGTCAATAACTGTTCTGGACCTATATTGTGTAAATAACTGTTCTGGACCTATAGTGTGGAAATAACTGTTCTGGACCTATAGTGTGTAAATAACTGTTATGGACCTATAGTGTGGAAATAACTGGACCTATAGTGTGTAAATAACTGGACCTTTAGTGTGTAAATAACTGTTCTGGACCTATAGTGTGTAAATAATTGTTGTGGACTTATAGTGTGTAAATAACTGTTCTGGACCTATATTGTGTAAATAACTGTTCTTGACCTATAGTGTGTAAATCTCTGTTCTGGACCTATATTGTGTAAATAACTGTTCTGGACCTATATTGTGTAAATAACTGTTCTTGACCTATAGTGTGTAAATCTCTGTTCTGGACCTATATTGTGTAAATAACTGTTCTGGACCTATAGTGTGTCAATAACTGTTCTGGACCTATATTGTGTAAATAACTGTTCTGGACCTATAGTGTGTAAATAACTGTTCTGGACCTATAGTTCTGTAAGGCAATCTGGTTACACTTACAAGACACCACATGTGTGAATGTACTGTCATTAACTACTCTGTGCTCTATGTGTGTGTGTTTCTGTGTGTGTGTGTATCTGTGTGTGTGTGTGTTTCTGTTTGCGTGTGTTTTTGTGTGTGTGTGTTTCTGTCTTTCTGTGTGTGTGTGTGTTCCGGTGTGTGTGTGTGTGTGTGTGTGTGTGTTTCTGTGTGTGTTTTACAGAGACAAGACCCTGTATCGTGGAATGCATCGTTTTCTGAGGCTTCTCGTGATGTGTTGAATATCCGCTACACTCTCCTTCCCTACCTCTACACACTCATGTTTTACGCCCACAGCGAAGGAAGTACAGTGGTCCGACCGTTGCTGCATGAGTGAGTACACACACACACACACACACACACACACACACACACACACACACACACACACACACACACACACACACACACAAACACACACACAAACACTCTAACCACTAGGCTACCTGACCTGGCTGTGTATATAATCGATATGTGTTTCACGTTGTCTTTTTCTAAAGATGGAGGAGCAACGTACCCTTGACATGAATGTGTATCAATGTGTCCTCTGGCAGGTTTGTGAGTGACAGGAAGACGTGGGATATCCACAGACAGTTCCTGTGGGGCCCTGCTCTGCTCATCAGCCCGGTCCTGGATGAGGTAACTGACCACTTATATATCTGTCCTGGATGAGGTTACTAACCACTTATATATCTGTCCTGGATGAGGTTACTAACCACTTATATATCTGTCCTGGATGAAGTAACTAACCACTTATATATCTGTCCTGGATGAGGTTACTAACAACTTCTATATCGGTCCTGGATTAGGTAACTAACCACTTATATATCTGTCCTGGATGAGGTTACTAACCATGTATATATCTGTCCTAACCACTTATATATCTGTCCTGGATGAGGTTACTAACCACTTATATATCTGTCCTGGATGAGGTAACTAACCACTTATATATCTGTCCTGGATGAGGTTACTAACCACTTATATATCTGTCCTGGATGAGGTTACTAACCACTTATGTATCTGTCCTGGATGAGGTAACTAACCACGTATATATCTGTCCTGGATGAGGTTACTAACCACTTATGTATCTGTCCTGGATGAGGTAACTAACCACTTATATATCTGTCCTGGATGAGGTAACTAACCACTTATATATCTGTCCTGGATGAGGTAACTAACCACTTATGTATCTGTCCTGGATGAGGTAACTAACCACTTATATATATGTCCTGGATGAGGTTACTAACCACTTACATATCTGTCCCGGATGAGGTAACTAACCACTTATGTATCTGTCCTGGATGAGGTAACTAACCACTCATATATCTGTCTTGGATGAGTTAACTAACCACTTATATTATATAGTGGGGCAAAAAAGTATTTAGTCTGCCACCAATTGTGCAAGTTCTCCCACTTAAAAAGATGAGAGAGGCCTGTAATTTTCATCATAGGTACACTTCAACTATGACAGGCAAAATGAGAAAAAAAATCCAGAAAATCACATTGTAGGATTTTTAATTAATTTATTTGCAAATTATGGTGGAAAATAAGCAAGATTTCTGGCTTTCACAGACCTGTAACTTCTTCTTTAAGAGGCTCCTCTGTCTTCCACTCGTTACCTGTATTAATGGCACCTGTTTGAAATTGGAATCAGTATAAAAGACACCTTTCCACAACCTCAAACAGTCACACTCCAAACTCCACGATGGCCAAGACCAAAGAGCTGTCAAAGGACACCAGAAACAAAATTGAAGACCTGCACCAGGCTGGGAAGACTGAATCTGCAATAGGTAAGCAGCTTGGTTTTAAGAAATCAACTGTGGGAGCAATTATAAGGAAATGGAAGACATACAAGAACACTGATAATCTCCCTCGATCTGGGGCTCCACACAAGATCTCACCCCGTGGGGTCAAAATGATCACAAGAACGGTGAGCAAAAATCCCAGAACCACACGGGGGGACCTAGTGAATGACCTGCAGGGAGCTGGGACCAAAGTAACAAAGCCTACCATCAGTAACACACTACGCCGCCAGGGACTCAAATCCTGCAGTGCCAGACGTGTCCCCCTGCTTAATCCAGTACATGTCCAGGCCCGTCTGAAGTTTGCTAGAGAGCATTTGGATGATCCAGAAGAAGATTGGGAGAATGTCATATGGTCCGATGAAACCAAAATATGACTTTTTGGTAAAAACTCAACTCGTCGTGTTTGGAGGACAAAGAATGCTGAGTTGCATCCAAAGAACACCATACCTACTGTGAAGCATGGGGGTGGAAACATCATGCTTTGGGGCTGTGTTTCTGAAAAGGGACCAGGACGACTGATCCGTGTAAAGGAAAGAATGAATGGGGCCATGTATCGTGAGATTTTGAGTGAAAACCTCCTTCCATCAGCAAGTGCATTGAAGATGAAACGTGGCTGGGTCTTTCAGCATGACAATGATCCCAAACACACCGCCCGGGCAACGAAGGAGTGGCTTCGTAAGAATCATTTCAAGGTCCTGGAGTGGCCTAGCCAGTCTCCAGATCTCAACCCCATAGAAAATCTTTGGAGGGAGTTGAAAGTCTGTGTTGCCCAGCAACAGCCCATAAAACATCACAGCTCTTGAGGAGATCTGCATGGAGGAATGGGCTAAAATACCAGCAACAGTGTGTGAAAACCTTGTGAAGACTTTACAGAAAACGTTTGACCTCTGTCATTGCCAACAAAGGGTATATAACAAAGTATTGAGATAATTGAAGAAATACTTATTTTCCACCATAATTTGCAAATAAATTCATAAAAAATCCTATAATGTAATTTTCTGGAATTTTTTTCCTCATTTTGTCTGTTGGTAGGTAAAGTGTACCTATGATGAAAATTACAGGCCTCTCTCAACTTTTTAAGTGGGAGAACTTGCACAATTGGTGGCTGACTAAATACTAAATACTTTTTTGCCCAACTGTATATCTGTAACAAATTCCCTGTCAACATTCCCAAATAACAATTGGAATGAGTAATATAGTTATTTTCATTTAATGTGTTATTTTAACCCTGTTTGATTGACAGGGGGCCAGAGAGGTACAGGGCTACATC
>NC_143045.1:36650000-36682500 GCF_057628025.1 Oncorhynchus mykiss
TACACCACAACACACAACACCTTAATCACAACACAACACACGCATTCTCTACCACAACACACCATACCACAACACAACACACACATTCTATACCACAACACACTACACCACAACACACGCATGCCATATCACAACACACCATACCACAACACAACACACACATTCTCTACCACAACACACCATACCACAACACAACACACACATTCCCTACCACAACACACCATACCACAACACAACAAACGCATTCTCTACCACAACACACTACACCACAACACACGCATGCCATACCACAACACACCATACCACATCACAACACACACATTCTCTACCACAACACACTACACCACAACACACGCATGCCATACCACAACACACCATACCACAACACAACACACGCATGCCATACCACAACACACCATACCACAACACAACACACACATTCTCTACCACAACACACTACACCACAACACACGCATGCCATACCACAATACAACTCAACAAAACAAAACACACCACACTAAAACACAACAGAACACAGCACAACACACTCAGAACACACTCAGAACACACTCAGAACACACTCAGAACACACTCAGATCAAACAAGCAGAGCAGAACTGATAAAGAAGAGCATGTCTATTCAGAGGTTCTACTCTACCCCAGTTAGTCTTTGACATTGGGCCAAACACATTGTGCCACAGGCTGTCTTACAACAGTGGCTAGACTGTAGGCTTAGAATTGTCCCCACAGCGGATGGGTGATGATCTGCCAGAACAAGATGTCTGCCATGACTCATTATCTAATAGCTGTAATCAGGGAGGTCACCTTGTGGTTCCTTTGTCATAAACATGAGCTACGAGCAGGAAGAGCAGCCAGAGGAAGTTACACAGAGAGTACAGGAAGTGTAAGACAACACTAATCAACAGCGGAGGAGATGGATGGCAATAGTAAGGCAGGAGTAACGGATGGTTAGAGGACACATTTGCAAGATTACATTTTGTCTGCATCCTCATTTACCCTGTGATGAAGTGTCTTCTTCCAGAGGTACAGTATTCTGTATTTACTCTGACTATCAACGCCTTGTAACCGATAGCAACACACTCCATCAATAATCATTGGAGAGGGAACATAGGAGACTGAGATGAATCCCAGGTGGTGGAGGGAAAGACACGGGGATGCAGTTGTCATGTATGTAAATACATGGTATTCTAGCAGCAGCCCATCCATACATCTCCTTCAGTGCTTTTCACACTGGATAACAAGTTCAAATAACAGGCTGTTCCATCTTTCGTTCACCATGTTAGTGTCTGGCTGCTGCTACACACACACACACACACACACACACACACACACACACACACACACACACATACATACACAAAGCACACACACACACAAACACTCCTATGTACAGTTGAGGTCGGAGGTTTACATAGACATAGGTTGGAGACATTAAAACTCGTTTTTCAACCACTCCACAAATTCCTTTTTATCAAACTATAGTTTTGGAAAGTCGGTTAGGACATGTACTTTGTGCATGACACAAGTCATTTTTACAACAATTGTTTACAGGCAGATGATTTAACTTATAATTCACTGTATCACAATTCCAGTGGGTCAGAAGTTTTAAAAACAGTTGACTGTGCCTTTAAACAGCTTGGAAAATTCCAGAATATTATGTCATGGCTTTAGAAGCTTCTGATTGGTTAATTGACATCATCAATTGGTGTACCTGTGGATGTATTTCAAGGCCTACTCAGTGCCCCTTTGCTTGACATCATGGGAAAATCAAAATCATGGGAAAATCAAAATCAATAGAAATCAGACAAAACTGGCTCTAACAAGAATATAAAAAGGAGTGGGAAGCCCCGGTGTACAACTAAGCAAGAGGACAAGTACATTAGAGTGTCCAGTTTGAGAAACAGACACCTCACAAGTCCTCAACTGGCAGCTTCATTAAATAGTACCTGCAAAACACCAGTCTCAACGTCAACAGTGAAGAGTGATACTGATCTTCTAGGCAGAGTTGCAAAGAAAAAGCCATATCTCAGACTGGCTAATAAAAATAAAAGATTAAGATGGTTAAAGAACACAGACACTGGACAGAGGAACTTCTGCCTAGAAAGCCAGCGTGCCGGAGTCACCTCTTCACTGTTGATGTTGAGACTGGTGTTTTGTGGGTAATATTTAATGAAGCTGCCAGTTGAGGATTTGTGAGGCGTCTGTTTCTCAAACTAGACACTCCAATGCACTTGTACTCTTGCTTAGTTGTGCACTGGGGCCTCCCACTCCTTGTTCTATTCTGGTTAGAGCCAATTTGCGCTGTTCTGTGAACGGAGAAGTACAAATCATTGTACAAGCTCTTCAGTTTCTTGGCAATTTCTCGCATGGAATAGCCTTCATTTCTCAGAACAAGAATAGACTGACGAGTTTCAGAAGGAAGTTTTTTGTTTCTAACCATTTTGAGCCTGTAATCTAACCCACAAATGCTGATGCTCCAGATACTCAACCAGTCTAAAGGCCAGTTTAATTGCTTCTTTAATCAGGACAACAGCTTTCAGCTGTGCTAACATAATTGCAAAAGTGTTTTCTAATGATCAATTCGCCTTTTTAAAATGATAAACTTGGATTAGCTAACACAACGTGCCATTGGAACAGAGGAGTGATGGTTGCTGATAATGGGCCTCTGTCCACCTATGTAGATATTTAATTTTAAAAAATCTGCTGTTTCCAGCTACAATAGTCATTTACAACATTTTGTCTACACTGTATTTCTGATCAATTTGATATTATTTTAATGGACCAAAAACGTGCTTTTCTTTCAAAAACCAGGACATTTCTAAGTGACCCCAAACTTTTGAACGGTAGTGTATATTCTATCTGAAGGGTTTGTCTCAATACAAACACAGACTACTCTATCCAGTTTCACAGTTGCTTTCCCAAACAAGAGTGGTGAAAATGACTATTTTGTTAGAATGCACTGTGAGTTCAGAGTTCTGATCATGCCATGTGTGTGTGTGTTTGTTTGTGTGTGTAAGTGTGTGTGTTTACATGATGTGTGTTTGTGTGTATGTGTTTACATGCTATGTCCGTGTGTTTACATGATGTGTTTTTGTGTGTATGTGTATGTGTGTGATTACATGCTATGTCTCTGTGTGTGTGTGTGTGTGTGTGTGTGTGTGTGTGTGTGTGTGTGTGTGTGTGTGTGTGTCTATGTGTGTGTGTGTGTGTTTGTTTACATGCTGTGTGTGTCTGTGTATGTGTATGTGTTTGCATGCTTTTTGTGTGTGTGTGTGTGTGTGTGTGTGTGTGTGTGTGTGTGTGTTTACATGCTTTGTGTGTGTGCGTGTGCATGTGTGTGAGTGAGTATGTGTTTACATGCTTTATATGTGTGTGTGTGTGTGTGTGTGTGTGTGTGTGTGTCTGTGTGTGTGTGTGTGTGTGTGTGTTTGTGTGTCTATGTGTGTGTCTTTTTTTTACATGCAGTGTGTGTGTCTGTTTACATGCTATATGTGTGTGTGTGTGTGTATGTGTGTGTGTTTACATGCTATGTGTGTGTGTGTGTGTGTGTGTGTGTGTGTGTTTACATGCTATGTGTGTGTGTGTGTGTGTGTGTGTGTGTGTGTGTGTGTGTGTGTGTGTGTGTGTGTTTACATACTATGTGTGTGTGTGTGTGTGTGTGTTTGTGTGTGTGTGTGTTTACATGCTATGTGTGTGTGTTTACATGCTGTGTGTGTGTGTGTGTTTACATACTATGTGTGTGTGTGTGTGTTTGTGTGTGTGTGTGTGTTTACATGCTATGTGTGTGTGTGTTTACATGCTGTGTGTGTGTGTGTGTGTGTGTGTGTGTGTGTGTGTGTGTGTGTGTGTGTGTGTGTGTGTGTGTGTGTGTGTGTGTGTGTGTGTGTGTGTGTGTGTGTGTGTGTGTGTGTGATTACATGCCATGTGTGTATTCCCAACCAGTCATGCATTGTATGTGATCATCAGTGTCATTCTGAGAGGTGTGTTTGGACTGATGATGTGTTTTCCTCCAGGTGCTGATTGCTGATGCCACTGATCTATCATTCCGCGTGGACCAGGGCTTCACGCTCATATGGAAAACAAACACCTAATCACATTCACATCAACACTGCACTGCCATACAATGTGTTATTTAAACAGTGGTGGAAAAAGTACCCAATTAAAGTATCGATTCCTTAATAAAAAAAAGTTAAAGTGAAAGTCTCTCAGTAAAATACTATTTGAATAAAGGTTAAAAATTATTTTGTTTTATATATACTTAAGTTGAAAAAGTAAATGTAATTGCTAAAATATACTTATGTATCAAAAGTAAAAGTATAAATTATTTTAAATTCCTTGACGCAAACCAACCAGCACCATTTGTTTTTATTTGAATGTATTTTTACGGATTGGCACACTCCAACACTCCAACACCCCAACACCCCAACACCCCAACACCCCAACACTCCAACACTCTAACACTCCAACACTGCAACACTCCAACACTCCAACACCCCAACACCCCAACACTCCAACACTCCAACACTCCAACACTCCAACACCCCAACACTCCAACACTCCAACACTCCAACACCCCAACACTCCAACACTCCAACACTCCAACACTCCAACACCCCAACACCCCAACACTCCAACACTCCAACACCCCAACACCCCAACACCCCAACACTCCAACACTCCAACACTCCAACACCGCAACACTCCAACACTCCAACACTCCAACACTCCAACACCCCAACACTCCAACACCGCAACACTCCAACACTCCAACACTCCAACACTCCAACACTCCAACACTCCAACACCGCAACACTCCAACACCCCAACACTCCAACACTCCAACACTCCAACACTCCAACACACCAATACTCCAACACTCCAACACTCCAACACTGCAACACCCCAACACTCCAACACTCCAACACCCCAACACCCCAACACTCCAACACTCCAACACCCCAACACTCCAACACTCCAACACTCCAACACCGCAACACCCCAACACTCCAACACTCCAACACTCCAACACCCCAACACTCCAACACCGCAACACTCCAACACTCCAACACTCCAACACTCCAACACCGCAACACTCCAACACCCCAACACTCCAACACTCCAACACTCCAACACTCCAACACACCAATACTCCAACACTCCAACACTCCAACACTGCAACACCCCAACACTCCAACACTCCAACACCCCAACACCCCAACACTCCAACACTCCAACACCCCAACACTCCAACACTCCAACACTCCAACACCCCAACACTCCAACACTCCAACACTCCAACACCCCAACACCCCAACACTCCAACACCCCAACACCCCAACACTCCAACACTCCAACACCCCAACACCCCAACACTCCAACACTCCAACACTCCAACACTCCAACACCGCAACACTCCAACACTCCAACACTCCAACACTCCAACACCGCAACACTCCAACACTCCAACACTCCAACACTCCAACACCCCAACACTCCAACACTCCAACACTCCAACACTCCAACACACCAACACTCCAACACTCCAACACTGCAACACCCCAACACTCCAACACTCCAACACTCCAACACCCCAACACTCCAACACTCCAACACTCCAACACTCCAACACCCCAACACTCCAACACTCCAACACTCCAACACTCCAACACACCAACACTCCAACACTCCAACACTCCAACACCGCAACACCCCAACACCCCAACACTCCAACACTCCAACACTCCAACACTCCAACACCCCAACACCCCAACACCCCAACACTCCAACACCCCAACACCCCAACACTCCAACACTCCAACACTCCAACACCGCAACACTCCAACACTCCAACACTCCAACACTCCAACACCGCAACACTCCAACACTCCAACACTCCAACACCCCAACACTCCAACACTCCAACACTCCAACACTCCAACACACCAACACTCCAACACTCCAACACTGCAACACCCCAACACTCCAACACTCCAACACTCCAACACCCCAACACCCCAACACTCCAACACTCCAACACTCCAACACCCCAACACTCCAACACTCCAACACTCCAACACTCCAATACACCAACACTCCAACACTCCAACACTCCAACACTCCAACACTCCAACACTCCAACACCGCAACACTCCAACACTCCAACACTCCAACACTCCAACACCCCAACACCCCAACACCCCAACACTCCAACACTCCAACACTCCAACACTCCAACACCGCAACACCCCAACACTCCAACACTCCAACACCCCAACACCCCAACACTCCAACACCCCAACACTCCAACACCCCAACACCCCAACACTCCAACACTCCAACACCCCAACACCCCAACACCCCAACACCGCAACACTCCAACACTCCAACACTCCAACACTCCAACACTCCAACACCCCAACACTCCAACACTCCAACACTCCAACACTCCAACACCCCAACACCCCAACACTCCAACACTCCAACACTCCAACACTCCAACACCCCAACACCCCAACACTCCAACACTCCAACACTCCAACACTCCAACACTCCAACACCCCAACACTCCAACACTCCAACACCCCAACACCCCAACACCCCAACACCCCAACACTCCAACACCCCAACACCCCAACACCCCAACACCCCAACACTCCAACACTCCAACACCCCAACACTCCAACACTCCAACACTCCAACACTCCAACACTGCAACACTCCAACACTCCAACACTCCAACACCCCAACACTCCAACACTCCAACACTCCAACACCCCAACACTCCAACACTCCAACACTCCAACACCCCAACACCCCAACACCGCAACACTCCAACACTCCAACACTGCAACACTGCAACACTCCAACACTCCAACACTCCAACACTGCAACACTGCAACACTCCAACACTCCAACACTCCAACACTCCAACACTCCAACACCCCAACACCGCAACACTCCAACACTCCAACACTCCAACACCCCAACACCCCAACACTCCAACACTCCAACACTCCAACACTCCAACACTGCAACACTGCAACACTCCAACACTCCAACACTCCAACACTCCAGCACTGCAACACTCCAACACTCCAACACTCCAACACTCCAACACCGCAACACCCCAACACTCCAACACTCCAACACCCCAACACTCCAACACCCCAACACTCCAACACTCCAACACTGCAACACTCCAACCCTCCAACACTCCAACACTCCAACACCCCAACACTGCAACACTCCAACACTCCAACACTCCAACACTCCAACATAATTTACAAATGAAACGTGTGTTTAGTGAGTCTGCTAGATATTTTGGACCGTTTTCCTGTCCTGCTAGACATTCAAAATGTAACGAGTACTTTTGGGTGTCAGGGAAAATGTTTGGAGCAAAAAGTACATTAAAAGTACAGTGAAAATAAACGTTGTCAGAAATATAAATATTAAAGTATAGATACCCCCCCCCCCCCCGAAAAAAAAAAACGAGTTAAGTAGCATTTTAAAGTATTTCTAATTAAGTACTTGACACCACTATATTTACATTTTCACAATCTGCAATTGTCTGTTTGAATGTCTCATTTAATTGTAAGTCATGTGTAACATAAATAAACTGACCTGAAATAGAATAATGTTTATTTTTTTTATCAACTTAGTTTGTGTGTTGATTTTACCATTGAAAAGGAGGGTAGTTGAGGGTGAGAAGGAACACTATTGAGATCCAGCCCATGTTTAATTTGTCCCCTGAAGTACGAGAACGAGAAGCACCAGTCTGCTGGAGTGGAACTAAGGGCTGCAAACTTTTCAAAGTGTCGGAGTGTAACGCTAATTAGGGAAGGGATGCAGTGTCTGTGTGTTTGTGTGTGTGTGTGTGTGTATTTGGGAATGGAATTAGACCCTAATTATTGTTCTCACCTGCGGCGAGCCATCTACCTGAGTGTCACACCTCATTAAACTCCCATCTAACAATACAATAATCAATTATTAATTCTCTGCTGTAAACATAATGATATCAATTTAGCCACGGGGACCTCGACTTGATTTCCGCTCTAATCGGCAGTCCCTCGGGAGGGGTGGGGGGTGGAGGGATGGGGGGTGGAGGGGTGTTGGGGTGGATGACAGGAAGGGATCTTGTCATTGTGAGACACTGATGAATATTCAGGTGGATCACTCAAGAGTGATTTCGAAATTTTACGTTTGGAGCAACATCTAAATTTGATGATTGGAGAAACAGAAAGACACTGAGCAGGAGGAGTCAATCCAGGATGTCAAAAAATATTTCAAAATGTGATGTTTGGAGCAACTTCAACATTTGATGTTAGGAGCAACTTAAACATTTGATGTTAGGAGCAACTTCAACATTTTTGATGTTAGGGGCAACTTCAACATTTTTGATGTTAGGAGCAACTTCAACATTTTTGATGTTAGGAGCAACTTCAACATTTGATGTTAGGAGCAACTTCAACATTTTTGATGTTAGGAGCAACTTCAACATTTGATGTTAGGAGCAACTTCAACATTTTTGATGTTAGGAGCAACTTCAACATTTTTGATGTTAGGAGCAACTTCAACATTTTTGATGTTAGGAGCAACTTCAACATTTTTGATGTTAGGAGCAACTTCAAAATGTGATGTTTGGAGCAACTTCAAAATTTGATGTTTGGAGTAACTTCAAAATTTGACACTTGTATAAACGTGAACAGACGTCTAATTCTGCAATGAGACTGTGAGACTTTGTTGGAATATTCTAATGGTGTGTGTGTGTGTGTGTGTGTATACGTGTGCTTGCGTGTGTACAGATGGCGTGTGGTGTGTGTCTGTCTAGGAGGATAATGACTTGGGTGTATTGCAGGAGGAAGAGCACAGTCAGAACACCTATTCAATTAACAACACTGTCTGGAACACCATGCACCACCCAGTGTTTTGGGAACACTGCTTAGACTGGCCTGGTTGTCTGCACACACACACACACACACACACACAAACACACACACACACACACGTATTGCCTGTGCACCATCTCTCTTTAACGCCATTCATATTGAACAGAAGGGACACCTCTGACTATGCTTTATATTCAAATGTGAAGTTTTTTCTCTGCTCAACGATACTGGTTATTCTTCACCGGAGATCACGTATTTCCTGTATATTTCAACTTAAAGTAGGACAATGTTCTTCCAGGTTTTCAAATTCTTTTTTCAACCACATAGATCCAATCTGAGAAGAATCAATATGCCTCCTGTGAAAGCTTCCCGTCAGGTGTTTGATCTGAAGGAAGAATATGTCTTTGTTATTGTGATGATGGAGTGACACAAGTGTGTCGCAGATGGAGGGGAAAATGAGGGGAAGAAAAAGGATGAAAGGTAGAACGAAAACACTGTGACGCCATCAAAGCTTTGACGTGACTGAGTGCTGTGGTCTCGTCCACTGCTATGTACTGTGTTTGTGCTCTCCTCTCTCTCTCTCTCTTCATCTCTCTCTTCTCTCTCTCCTGTCCCTGTCCCTCTCCTTCTCTCTCTCTCTCTTTCTCTCTCTTCTCTCTCTCCTGTCCCTCTCGTTCTCTCTCTCTTTCTCTCTCTTCTCTCTCTCCCATCCCTCTCACTCTCTCCCTCTCTCTTTCTCTCTCCTGTCCCTCTCCCTCCCTCTCTCTCTCTCTCTGTCCCTGTCCCTATCCTTCTTTCTCTCTCTCTCTCTCTTTCTCTCTCCTGTCCCTCTCCCTCTCTCTCTCCCTCCCTCCCTTTTTCTCCCTCTCTCTCCCTCTCTCTGCCCACTCTATCTATCTCTCCCTTTCTCTAACTCTATCCCTCTTTCCTCTCTACCTCTCTCCCTCTTTCCCTCGCTCTCTCTCAATCTCTCTCCTTCGTACACTAACATACAAAACGTAGACAGAGTTGAACAAGCAGACAGTAAGATATATAAGGAAACACATGGCTAAACAGACACACATCCAGGCATAACATCATGCACTGTATATGCTCCTATAACTCAGACTTGGGGGTTTGAGGTATTAAACCAGCCATGTTGTGGGGTGCTGGTTAATGACTAACATTAGGAGAACCTGAGGAGAATGACTAACATTAGGGGAACCTGAGGAGATTGACTAACATTAGGGGAACCTGAGGAGAATGTTAGATAAGCTGGTTAATGACTAACATTAGGGGTTCCTGAGGAGAATGACTAACATTAGGGGAACTTGAGGAGAATGTTAGATACGCTGGTTAATGACTAACATTAGGGGAACCTGAGGAGAATGACTAACATTAGGAGAACCTGAGGAGAATGTTAGATAAGCTGGTTAATGACTAACATTAGGGGAACCTGAGGAGAATGTTAGATAAGCTGGTTAATGACCAACATTCGGGCAACCTGAGGAGAATGTTAGATAAGCTGGTTAATGACCAACATTAGGGGAACCTGAGGAGAATGTTAGATAAGCTGGTTAATGACTACCATTAGGAGAACCTGAGGAGAATGTTAGATAAGCTGGTTAATGACTAACATTAGGGGAACCTGAGGAGAATGTTAGATAAGCTGGTTAAAGACTACCATTAGGAGAACCTGAGGAGAATGTTAGATAAGCTGGTTAATGACCAACATTAGGGGAACCTAAAGAGAATGTTAGATAAGCTGGTTAATGACTACCATTAGGAGAACCTGAGGAGAATGTTAGATAAGCTGGTTAATGACTAACAGTAGGAGAACCTGAGGAGAATGTTAGATAAGCTGGTTAATGACTAACAGTAGGGGAACCTGAGGAGAATGACTAACATTAGGAGAACCTGAGGAGAATGACTAACAGCAGGAGAACCTGAGGAGAATGTTAGATAAGCTGGTAAATGACTAACATTAGGGGAACCTGAGGAGAATGTTAGATAAGCTGGTTAATGACTAACATTAGGGGAACCTGAAGAGAATGACTAACATTAGGGGAACCTGAGGAGAATGTTAGATAAGCTGGTTAATGACTAACAGTAGGAGAGCCTGAGGAGAATGACTAACATTAGGGGAACCTGAGGAGAATGACTAACATTAGGGGAACCTGAGGATAATGTTAGATAAGCTGGTAAATGACTAACATTAGGGGAACCTGAGGAGAATGACTAACATTAGGGGAACCTGAGGAGATTGACTAACATTAGGGGAACCTGAGGAGAATGTTAGATAAGCTGGTTAATGACTAACATTAGGGGAACCTGAGGAGAATGACTAACATTAGGGGAACCTGAGGAGAATGTTAGATAAACTGGTTAATAATGACTAACATTAGGAGAACCTGAGGAGAATGTTAGATACGCTGGTTAATGAATAACATTAGGGGAACCTGAGGAGAATGTTAGATAAGCTGGTTAATGACTAACATTAGGGGAACCTGAAGAGAATGACTAACATTAGGGGAACCTGAGGAGAATGTTAGATAAACTGATTAATAATGACTAACATTAAGAGAACCTGAGGAGAATGTTAGATACGCTGGTTAATGAATAACATTAGGGGAACCTGAGGAGAATGTTAGATAAGATGGTTAATGACTAACATTAAGAGAACCTGAGGAGAATGTTAGATAAGCTGGTTAATAATGATTAACATTCGAGGAACCTGAGGAGAATTTGAGATATTCTCGTTAATGACTAACATTAGGGGAACCTGAGGAGAATTTTAGATATGCTCGTTAATGACTAACATTCGGAGAACCTGAGGAGAATGTTAGATACGCTGGTCAATGACTAACACTAGGGGAACCCGAGGAGGATATCGTCAGAGTCAGTGTTCGACCTTCTAACAAATTAAACTCTCCTCGAGCACTGGACCACTTAACAGTTTCCGGGTCACGGAAGAGAGGAGGAGGAAAGACTTCTGCCCAAATGAGAATCCCCTGTAGGTTCATAGCCTGGGCTACTCGCTGTATCTACTCTAGCAGGACAGCCCAATCCTTTATCTGTCTTTCATCCTTCCAAAATATTATCTTTGTCTAAATCCTGATTTTAATGTTTTATAGATCTTTAACCAGATGTACTCCTCATGTGTGTTGCACATACAATGAAATCCCTTTGCCTTCATTTTCCCAACAGAGATCTGTCGTCCGTTTGTTTACAGTTTCAGCATGGTACCCAACCTTGGGTTAACTCGGCATCAGGCTGGAGTTGTTTTGTTTGAATACCTCTGGTTGCCATTCTGGCATAAAGGATGCCATTTCTTCTCTTTTAATGTGTTGTTGATATCTGGTCAAAGACAGTGGGAGCATCAGAAGGGAACTGTAAGCCTGTGGAGCTGTCACCTCCTGTCACAAGTTGCTGGACTCTCAGTGGCTTTGTTTGAAACTGTAAGCTTTGTAATGTCATCAGAAATGAAACTCGATGGCACACAGAGCATATTATTATTTTTATTCCCACTCTCTCTCTCTCTCTCTCTCTCTCTCTCTCTCTTTCATTCATTCTTTCTATATATCTTTATCTATAACTCCTCATCGGTCTCTCTCTCTCTCTCTCTCTCTCTCTCTCTCGCTCTCTCTCTCTCTCTCTCTCTCTCTGTCTCTCCCTCTCTCTCTCTCTCTCTCTGTCTCTCTCTCTCTCTCTCTCTCTCTCTCTCTCTCTCGCTCTCTCTCTCTCTCTCTCGCTCTCTCTCTCTCTCTCTCTCTCTCTCTCTCGCTCTCTCGCTCTCTCTCTCTCACTCTCTCTCTCTCTCTCTCTCTCTCTCTCTCACCCAGTCCTTCTGTGAGCAGCGTTACCGTGCTGACAGCCCAATAACACCCTGTCTTACCGAATACTCACGAGCAATTTCACTGCCTGGCGCACACACACACACACACACACCCACACACACACACACACACACACACACACACACACACACACACACACACACACACACACACACACACACACACACACATTCTGTGACAAGGAGTACACACTGACATCCCTTCCACACGCGTACAAACACACACACACACACACACACACACACACACACACACACACACACACACACACACACACACACACACAGAAACAATCTTGTATCACATGATCGTCACAAGCCATTTCACAGTGTGACACAGAGTCTCTGCCACAAACTCTTCCCGTCACCTTCCCCATCCTTACCTCTAGGCACAGCGAAAAGGGGGCGGACAGGGGCAGGGTGACAGGGAAACATGGGCATGAGGGTACTGACTAAGATGTCCTGACTAGTGTCCCTCCTCTATCCTCTTCAGACAGGGCATTACATGTCTGTGTGTTGTTGCTAACGAACAGAAACAGCCCTCTGTATTTCTCTGGTCTCAACTGTGTTTTATTCCCGTCAGGTACCATGAGGGTCTAGAGCAGGCTGAGGTCATTATTTTCCATGGAGGGCCACATTAGAATATATTTTTTGCCATCGCGGTCCAGAATCATATTACAGGATGATACATCATATGACTGTATTGACAGATATATCTACTGTAAATCACGTCCAGATAGGCTACTTATTTTACTTTTTTAACATGCACAGAGATAAACCACATCCATGTTCTCCTTTTGGGAGGTATTTTCATTATGAAACATGCAATGAACTACACAGAGGAAAATGTACACTGTGCATTCAGCACCACGGACAGAACTCTTGTTAACGGGTTGTACAAAAACACAAGAATGAGAGAGAGCTCAACATTACATTTAAACTACTCAATCAGTGTGAGGAGTGAAGTCTCTGAGTGTCACGCCCTGATCTGTTTCACCTGTCCTTGTGCTTGTCTCCACCCCCTGCAGGTGTCGCCCATCTTCCCCGTTATCCCCTGTGTATTTATACCTGTGTTTTCTGTCTGTCTGTTGTCAGACAGCATGTCACCTTCCAACACTTTGAAATCGAGACAAGTTGTCGTCTTTCAAGACAGCGATGCTCTCTTTGCACACTAAGCACACAGCTTTCCCTCATACCTCAATAAATAAATATTTCGATATCCTCTCTTGCTGGAACACCCTACATTTATTGTCTACTTTGCTTTTCTTTGAGATCTTTGACAAACTCAGTTTTGCACAATTTCTAGCTAGCTACTATTGGTACCTGCGACGTGTGTGTCAGCCTGTCAGTTACTGTCTGTCCTCGTGCAGTTGTTATTTATACCTGCCTTCAAAATTCCTTCGATGGGCTTTTCATTTGAATGACTAAATACGTTTTTTTTTTCAAATCTTTACTGTCGCAAATTCTTTATGTGATCTGAGCCTGATTCCGGGGGCCGTATTGAATCAGGTCACGGGCCGGCGTTTGCCCAGGCCTGGTCTAGAGAGAAGACTTCTGTGAAGAAGAATCAGCTGTTGGACTTCATGACTCCAACTCAAGACACTTACCTGGAACATTTCTCCGCAAGTGGCTTTTGTTCACTGTCAATGTCACAAGCCCGGAATGTCATTTACAGAGGGACAGAAGCTTTCTCAGACAAGGACCTCTCGTGTATAGAATGTGTCACAATGGTCTCTAGTTCTTTGTTCCGTTTCCTTGCCCTGCTGAAGTGTGATTCACACCACATTGACCCTCAAAAGGGTAGTGATGGCAGCCTAAAAAAGGGCATCTTCCTTTCCACTCTTAGAAAGAAAAAAAGGTCCTATCTAGAACTGAAAAAGGGTTCTTTGACTGATGCCATTGGAGCAGCATTAGAATAAACATAAATGTTTTCATTCCAGAGATGGACCCCTCCTATCAGTAAGGAGGCTCCAGACACTGGGTAGAAGTTACCTTTAGGCACAGATCAATGATCACTTTACTAAGTAAATCCCGACTTTAACTATAAAAGGCAAACTGCTAAACTGACCGTAGATTAAGCTAAATGAATTGACAGCTGTGGAGTCCATTTAAGTATATATTATGTCATATTATGTCATGTTATGACCAGCGTGACTTTAATTCATATTTATTTCATTAAAACATCATCCTCAAGTGTGCCACAGATGACGTGGCTCTCATTGTACCTACCGTCATTATCATCATTATCATCATCATCATCATCACCCTTTGTTCTTCACTGCCCTTCCCCCATAATAATGTGTTTTCTGGGTATTTATTATGAGAACACGTGGACAGATGTGATAGTGTAATGATCTCTTTTTAGAGATCAGTCATCACTAATGCATCTACATATTACATCTGGCTCAAAACAGGGACCAACTGAGGTCAGAATAAAGACATGGTACTGTGTGTTACCACTCGAGTCCCTTGCTTCTCAGGGCTTAAACTCTGCCCCATTATAGCTGTCACCGTGGGACACACACGGTACTGTCATCTTCCCCACGCAAACACTTCAAACACAACAAACCCAAAGCCTGGAGACTAAGATTCAGATGACTTCATTTGTCAATTGTACACAAGTTCACAAGGACTGTTAAATACATACAGTATAGATGTTGGAGCAGGGGACTGTTACAGTTATACAGAGGTTGGAGCAGGGGACTGTTACAGACATACAGTATAGATGTTGGAGCAGGGAACTGTTACAGATATACAGTATAGATGTTGGAGCAGGGGACTGTTACATGCATATAGATGTTGGACCAGGGGACTGTTACAGACATGGTATTTGGTATTTGTTTTTAATTAGGATCCCCATTAGCTGTTGTGACAGAAGCAGCAACTCTTCCTGGGGTCCAACACAGAACATGAACCATGACATCATACGGACATTAAAAGACAAGAGCAGCTCAAGGACAGATAAAAATTCTATAAAAAGTCACACGTAGCCTACAAATCAATGTCAATACGTACTGTACACACCAACGAGCTAGGTGATCTTGCTTTATCTGTTGTTTGAAACCAGGTTTGCTGTTTATTTGAGGTTGGAGCAGGGGACTGACTTCACTGGGCATCTGTGAAGCAGTTGTTGTGGGGGGTTTCAGTGCCTTACTCAAGGGCACAACATCAGGCAACGTTATCTCGGATTTTAAATCAGCAACCCTCTGGTTTTAAGTTCACATCCCCACAGATTGTTTCCCTTCCGGTCCTGTTAGACCCGGCAATCCTCCGGTGGCTGGCTGGCCTCTCTAACCGCTAGGCTGCCTTCTTGACCTGTGGGAGGGAACCTCTTACTTTCAGCTCTCACACATTCAAACATCTAATATCTCAGTGTGGAGATTCAAATTAGAGCCGTACAGGAAGAGTCCTGTTAGTTGTGACCGAGCGGCGCAGCGGCCTAAGGCACTGCGTCGCAGTGCTAGAGGCGTCACTATAGACCCAGGTTGGATCGCGGGCTGTATCGCAACCGGCCGTGGTCGACCATAGGGGCGGCGCACAATTGTCCCAGCGTCGTCCGGGTTAGGGGAGGGTTAGGCCGGGGTAGGCCATCATTGTAAAGATAAATGTGTTCTTAACTGACTTGCTTAGTTAAATAAATACCCTATGGCATTGTCTCAAATGGTACGATATGTAGTGCATTACTGTTGCCTAGGGCCCATAGGGAATTATATACGGAATGAGACACCATTTAGGAAGCACCCTCTGTGTTTCGGGAGCTGAGCTACAACAGAGGATCAAACAGAATGGCCGTACCATCATCTCTGTAAGATAATTACTATACACACACCTCCTATCAGGGGAGGTCGTACCATCATCTCTGTCAGATAATTTACTATACACACCTCCTATCAGGGGAGGCAGTACCATCATCTCTGTCAGATAATTTACTATACACACCTCCTATCAGGGGAGGCAGTACCATCATCTCTGTCAGATAATTTACTATACACACACCTCCTATCAGGGGAGGCAGTACCATCATCTCTGTCAGATAATTTACTACACACACCTCCTATCAGGGGAGGCAGTACCATCATCTCTGTCAGATAATTTACTATACACACCGCCTATCAGGGGAGGCAGTACCATCATCTCTGTCAGATAATTTACTATACACACCTCCTATCAGGGGAGGCAGTACCATCATCTCTGTCAGACAATTTACTACACACACCTCCTATCAGGGGAGGTCGGACCATCATCTCTGTAAGATCATTTACTATACACACTTCCTATCAGGGGAGGCAGTACCATCATCTCTGTCAGATAATTTACTATACACACTTCCTATCAGGGGAGGCAGTACCATCATCTCTGTCAGATAATTTACTATACACACCTCCTATCAGGGGAGGCAGTACCATCATCTCTGTCAGATAATTAATTTACTATACACACCTCCTATCAGGGGAGGTCGTACCATCATCTCTGTCAGATAATTTACTATACACACTTCCTATCAGGGGAGGTCGTACCGTTGGGATGTCGAAATGCCACATCTGAAGCTAATAAAATGGTCTTGCATCAGGGTGGTACAAATCAGCAGATCTGTTAGAATCAAAAGCCAAAACCCCAAATATGTGTATCTGTCTCGTGTGGCCATGTGTGTTTATGAATCTCTGCATCTGTCTGTTTCTGATACAGGTCTGCAGAACTACCTGTTACTATACTTCTTCCTTTCACACGTTCCTATTGTGGACCTAAACAGGCAAACAACATGTTCCTGTTGATGTCCCAGGTTGTAGACAGACAGCAGATGGAGCACTAATCACTGCCCTTCTCACAAATCAATTCAAAGCATGGACACACACACACACACACACACACACACACACACACACACACACACACACACACACACACACACACACACACACACACACACACACAACCTTCAAAACAAGACAGTCGCACAAGTAGCGATTTGCCTATTTGCCTGGCCAGCCATGTATTAAAGGAGTTAAATATCACTGGAGATGGGTTTGCTGTGATTGCATCACTTCCGGGTCAGCAGAGCCAGAGAAACCCCTCTGGTGGCTCAATGCTTTCATACTCCAGGAAGTCAATCTGTCACCCCTCTGACTGACGATGGCCCCGTTAGTGAGGTCATGGGGAAACCATCCGTATTTATCTGTTTAAAGGAAATGACAGCTGTTACTGAGGGGTGATAGAAACACACTCACTCTGTCTGTAGTGCTGGGAACGAAATGTCCCATTGAAGGACCAGAAATAAGTGTTCCTGGTGTAATGTATTATGGATCTCATACTGTAACTTCAAGAGCAGATAACACACATTACCATATGCCCTCATATCCCCTTAACCAGAACCCTAACCCTACTTTCATGTCCATATCCCGGTTCAACCTTAGCCTCAACCACAACCCTAACCACAACCCTAACCCCAACCCTAACCACAACCCCAACACTAACCCCAACCCTAACCACAACCCTAACCCCAACCCTAACCACAACCCCAACACTAACCCCAAACCTAACCTCAACCACAAACCCAACCCTAACCACAAACCCAACCCTAACCACAACCCCAACCCTAACCCCAACCCTAACCACAACCCCAACCCTATCCCCAACACTAACCCCAACCCTAACCTCAGCCCTAACCCTAACCACAACCTTAACCACAACCCTAATCACAACCCCTAACCACAACCCCAAACCCAAACCCTAACCACAACCCCAAACCCAACCCAACCCTAACCCTAACCCCAGTCACAACCCTAACCACAACCACAATCCCAACCCTAACCCCAGTCACAACCCTAACCACAACCACAATCCCAACCCTAAGCACAACCCCAACCCTAGCCACAACCTTAACCACAACCCCAAACCCAAACCCTAACCACAACCCCAAACCCAACCACAACCCCAATCCTAACCCCAGCCCCAACCCTAACCCCAACCCAACCCCAACCCCAACCCTAACTACAACCCCAACCCTAACCCCAGCCCCAACTACAACCCCAACTACAACCCCAACCCCAACCCTAACCCCAACCCCAACCCCAACCCCAACCCTAACCACAACCCTAACCACAACATCAAACCCAAACCTAACCACAACCCTAACCACAACCCCAACCCCAAAACCAAACTCAACCCTAACCACAACCCCAACCCCAACCCCAAAACCAAACCAAACCCAACCCTAACCACAACCCTTGATGCATCTGCTTGTCTGGATGCTGTGTCATTCTCATTCCAGTTTTATTGGAACTGTACACCTACACCCCCCTAGACCCCCCTACACCCCCCTCCCAAACACCTATGGGGTTGGTGGTTTATGTGGCACCTGATGTAATCAAGGCCAGCATATTTGAGGTTGTATATTGATTTGAGCCTGAGCTCCTAATTACACAATCACACAGATAATTGACCCAGAGGAGGGACTGATGCTTATCACACAAATGTAAAGACTCTTAAATGTTTAGAGAGGCGGAGAGGTGGAGAGAGAGGAAGAAAATAGAGAGCCAGAGAGAGGGAGTGAGTGAGAGGGAGGAGATATATATATATATATATATATATATATATATATATATATATATATATATATATATATATAGGCATAGAGAAAAATGAGAGAGAGAGGATAGAGAGAGAGGTGAGAGGGATAAAGGGAGAGAGAGAGAGATGAGAAAGCGAGATATAAGGAGACAGACAGAGAGAGATATAGGGAGAGAGAGGTGAGAGAGATACACACTCAGGACACACACAAGCCTTAAACATGGAAGGGCCTCAGGGGGTATGCACATTTGGTAGAGAGCAGACTTAACCCACTCTATTAAATTCATCAGAACAGGAAAATTGTACATTTGGCTAGAAATTCTAAAGGAAATAATCTCAACACAGAAAAATGTTCTCCTCTGTACTACCTACATTGCACTCAGAAAGTATTCAGATTTTTCCACATTTTGTTACGTTACAGCCTTATTCTAAAATGTATTAAAGTATATTTTTTTTCTCATCATTCTACACACAACACCCCATAATGACAAAGCTAAAACAGGTTTTTAGAAATATATGCAAAACATTTCTGCAGGATTGAACATCCCCAAGAACACAGTGACCGCCATCATTCTTAAATGGAACACGTTTGGAACCATCAAGTCTCTCCCAAGAGTTGACCGCCTGGCCAAACTGAACTGGGGGAGAAAATACATCCCATAACATCAGTGTTGGCCCACATTCTATGATACACATTCTATGATACACATTCTATGATACACATTCTATGATACACATTCTATGATACACATTCTATGATACTCATACACATTCTATGATACTGTTGAAAAAAAAGGTTTCAAGGCTTGACATGAACCTGTTTTACCCACTTGTCCTTCAGACAAGGAGGTGACTGAACATGTTTATCCACTTGTCCTTCAGACAAGGAGGTGACTGAACATGTTGCTGCATTGTTTTATGAAAGAAAACACTTTACAGAATTAAATGCATTATTTTTCCCATACCTTTATTACAGATAATCAGTCAAATTTTACTACCCCTCTGCCTATTGGCTACTTAGATTATTCAAGCCTGTCTCGAAATACAACACTGCCCCTTTAAGACAATACAAAGCTCTTTACCTGACTCCCTTTTCAAATATTTATAGAAATGTACATGTTTTGTCCTCTTGTAGGAAGCAATTACTCCCCCATTGCTTACTACAAATGATCTATAACTGGGCTAATAACTCACTAACTAGTAAAGGATATGAACCACATGTACACACGTGGCTACATGCAGCTCTCGCTTTGATCTCAAAACAAGCCGCGTCTACTCAAGACAGCTCATGTTCAAAGAGTCCAGTTCAAAGAGAATGACACAGATCCATACATGGCAATTGTCTACTGCAGCTCTGATTGTTTATGCTGCACCGGTCTGTGTAGTTTACAGAGTATGGGCTGAGTCATGTCTGTCAATGGAATAGAATTCTACTCCGATACATTCTGCCTACAACAAAATCTCTTGCATGGTTAATTTTGTAAACTATGTCTTGCATAGTTCGTTTTGTTTCGGTATGTTGCATTGAAAGTAGCTAATATTGCATTTTTTTTCTAACACAATTCCCACAGTAAACAGAAACAGAAAGTTGAGTGAAGTTCAATCTTGCGTTTCTCCGTGCAGGCTGATATTTCTTCTGCATGGCAGTCCCAGAGGAGCTGTGTGCCCGCACATGTGCGCAGCTTAGGGGGAACATTGCCTGCCAGAGAGCTCATCTGAATGTGTGAGAGAGAGGGTGACAGATGTACAGTTGAAGTCGGAAGTTTACATACAATTTAGCAAAATACATTTAAATTCAGTTTTTCACAATTCCTGACATTCAATCCTAGTAAAAATTCCCTGTTTTAGGTCAGTTAAAATCACCACTTTATTTTAAGAATGTGAAATGTCAGAATAACAGTAGAGAGAATGATTTATTTCAGCTTTTATGTCTTTCATCACATTCCCAGTGGGTCAGAAGTTTCCATACACTCAATTAGTAATTGGTAGCATTGCCTTTAAATTGTTTAACTTGGGTCAAACATTTTGGGTAGCCTTCCAGAAGCTTGCCACAACATGTTGGGGGAATTTTGGCCCATTCCTCCTGACACAGCTGGTGTAACTGAGTCAGGTTTGTAGACCTCCTTGCTTGCACATGCTTTTTCAGTTCTGCCCATGCATTTTCTATAGGATTGAGGTCAGAGCTTTGTGATGGCCACTCCAATACCTTGAATTTGTTGTTCTTAAGGCATTTTGCTACAACTTTGGAAGTATGCTTGGGGTCATTGTCCATTTGGAATACCCATTTGCGACCAGGCTTTAACTTCCTGACTGATGTCTTGACATGTTGCTTCAAAATATCCACATAATTATCCTACCTCATGATGCCATCTATTTTGTGAAGTGCACCAGTCCCTCCTGGAGCAAAGCACCCCCACAACATGATGCTGTCACCCCTGTGCTTCATGGTTGGGATGGTGTTCTTCAGCTTGCAAGCCTCCCCCTTTTTTCCTCCAAACATAACGATGGTCATTATGACCAAACAGTTACATTTTTGTTTCATCAGACCAGACGACATTTCTCCCAAAAGTACGATCTTCATCCCCATGTGCAGTTGCAAACCGTAGTCTGGCTTTTTTATGGTGGTATTGGAGCAGTGGCTTCTTCTTTGCTGAGCGTCCTTTCAAGTTATGTTGATATAGGACTCGTTTTACTGTGGATATAGATACTTTTGTAACTGTTTCCTCCAGCATCTTCACAAGGTCCTTTGCTGTTGTTCTGGGATTGATTTGCACGTTTCGCACCAAAGTACGTTTATCTCTAGTAGACAGAACGTGTCTCCTTCCTGAGCGGTATGACGGCTGCGTGGTCCCATGGTGTTTTTACTTGTGTACTATTGTTTGAAAGTGGCACCTTCAGGTGTTTGGAAATTGCTCCCAAGGATGAACCAGACTTGTGGAGGTCTACAATTTATTTCCTGAGGTCTTGGCTGATTTCTTATGATTTTCCCAAGCAAAGAGGCACTGCGTTTGAAGGTAGGCCTTGAAATACTGCCACAGGTACACCTCCAATTGACTCAAATTATATCAATAAGCCTATCAGAATCTTCTAAAGCCAAGACATATTGTTGACATTTTCCAAGCTGTTTAAAGGCACAGTCAACTTAGTGTATGTAAACTTCTGACCCACTGGAATTGTGATACAGTGAATTATAAGTAAAATAATCTGTCTGTAAACAATTGTTGGAAAAATTACTTCTGTCATGCACAAAGTATATGTCCTAACCGATTTGCAAAAACTATAGTTTGTTAACAAGAAATTTGTGGAGTGGTTGAAAAACAAATTTTAATGACTGCCACCTAAGTGTATGTAAACTTCCGACTTCAACTATAGATAGCAGCAACGCCTCGATGGAAGTAGAAAGAGAGAGATTAGAGAGAGAGAGAGAGAGAGAGTCACGCCCATAGAGGGAACTCAACATCCGCTGCACCTTGGTCCGTCTCTCCTCACGTACATGACAGAATAGCCCTCCATAACAGGACCAAGCAGCGTGCCCAGGAGGAGAAGGGGTCCTGGACTTGGGAGGAGGTCTTGGATGGGAAGGTATCCTGGACTTGGGAGGAGATCTTGGATGGGAAAGGATCCTGGAATTGGGAGGAAATCTTGGATGGGAAAGGATCCTGGACTTGGGAGGAAATCTTGGATGGGAAAGGATCCTGGACTTGGGAGGAAATCTTGGATGGGAAAGGATCCTGGACTTGGGAGGAAATCTTGGATGGGAAAGGATCCTGGACTTGGGAGGAAATCTTGGATGGGAAAGGATCCTGGACTTGGGAGGAAATCATGGCAGGACAGGATAGCCTTCCTTGGCGGGAGACGCAAGGAGAGAAGGGAGGACAGTGACAAAGCCCGGGTTCGCGGCCACAAAGAAAGCCCAAAAACCAGCCCGAAAACATTTTTGGGGAGGGGCACAAGGGGTGAGGAGTGAACCAGAGCCAGTCTGGGAGAAGAGGGAGAAACTAGAGGAGAGTGAACGGAGAGAATCAGAGACCGTCAGTGAGTTGAGGGAGAATTTGGAGGAGAGAGAAATGAGAGAGTTGTTGAGTGGGTGGAGGATGCACGACATTTGCCCTAAGGAGCGTGTTATCAGTTTAATGCCACCTGAGTCATCTCTCCGTACTCGTCCGGAGGAGCGTGTTATCAGTCTGGTAAAATCTGTGCCGGCTGCACGCACCAGGTCTCCAGTACGCCTCCCAGCCCTGTACGTCCTGTGCCAGCTCTCCAAACTCGCCTTGAGGAGCGTGTCATTTGTCTGGTACCATTTGTGCCGGCTCAACGCACTAGGTCTCCAGTCTTCATCCACAGCCCAGTACGTCCTGTGCCAGCTCTTCGCACTTGCCGTGCGAAGTGTGTCATCGAACCGGTACAATTGATGCCGGCTATACGCACCAGGTCTCCAGTACGCCTCCACAGCCCAGTACGTCCTGTGCCAGTTCCTCGCACTTGCCCTGAAGTGTGTGTAACCAATCAGGTACCACCTGTGCCGGCTCCACGCACTAGGCCTCCATTGCGCCTACTCAGTTCGGTACGTCATGTATCAACTCCCCGCACTCTCCCTAATGTGCGTGTCACCAATCAGGTACCACCTGTGCCGGCTTCACGCATCAGGCCTCCAGTGTGCCACCCCAGACGTGCCAGTTCCATGCACTCCCCCTGAAGTGTGTGTCACCAGTCCGGTGCCACCTGTACCGGCTCCACGCTCTAGGCCTCCAGTGCGTATTCACAGTCCAGAGCCGCTAGCGACGGTCCACAGTCCAGAGCCTCCTACGACGGTCCACAGTCCGGAACCTCCGACGACGGTCCACAGTCCGGCACCTCCTTCGACGGTCCACAGTCCGGCACCTCCTACGACGGTCCACAGTCCGGAACCTCCTACGACGGTCCACAGTCCGGAACCTCCTACGACGGTCCACAGTCCGGAACCTCCTACGACGGTCCACAGTCCGGAACCTCCTACGACGGTCCACAGTCCGGAACCTCCTACGACGGTCCACAGTCCAGAGCCTCCTACGACGGTCCACAGTCCGGAGCTTCCAGGCAAGTCGTCCAGTCCAGCTCCAGGGCAGGAGTCTTCCTCTGCGCCGGTGCCCAGTCCAGGCACGGCATCCAGTCCCGCTCCAGGGCAGGAGTCTTCCTCTGCGCCGATGCCAAGTCCAGACACGGCATCTAGTCCCGCTCCTAGGCCGGAGCCTTCCTCAGCGCCGGTGACCAGTCCAGGACCAGAGCCCTTCTCTGCGCCGATGTCCAGTATGGGCACGTCGTCCAGCCCAGCGCCATGGTCGGATCCGGGATGTGGGGGGTGGGTTACGACCCGCATCGGAGCCGCCACCGAAACTAATCACCCCCCCACCCTTGGTTTCAGTGCGGAGACCGCACCTTTGGGGGATGGGGGGCGGGGGGGGGAAGGGGGGGGGTACTGTCACGCCCTGACCATAGAGAGCCTTTGTTTCTCTATGGTGTAGTAGGTCAGGGCGTGACTTTATTTATTTATGTATTTTAGATTATTATTTCTATGTGGGGTTATAGTTTAATTTTTCTATGTTGGTGATTTGTATGATTCCCAATTAGAGGCAGCTGGTAATCGTTGTCTCTAATTGGGGATCATATTTAGGTATCATTTTTCCCACCTGTGTTTGTGGGAAATTATTTAGTTTTTTGTGCACCACGTTTCGTTGTTAGTTTATTGATTTGGCTAAGTTTCCCTTTGTAATAAATATGTGGAACTCAACATCTGCTGTGCCTTGGTCCGTCTCTCCACACGTATATATATATATATATATATATATATATATATATATATCAATAAGAGAGAGAGCGAGAGAGCGAGAGAGCGAGAGAGAGAGATGCTCTCTCATCTCCGCCCTGTCTCTCTGAGTAGAATGGCAGTGATTGAGACCAGAGACTCTATCAGAGACATTCTAACCACTGAGTGTGCCTCACCACCAGGGAAACTAGCAGCTCATCACCGACAGAGATCAACAGCGCCCTGATTTCCTCTCCACCAGAAAAAACATGGGGAAAAGTCTGATGAAACGGAAAACTTCAGATTAATGTATACTTCAACAATCTCTCAGGTACCGATTTTGTTTCAAATGATATTCCTCTCGCTCTTTACCAACTGAACAGGTCATTCTTCTGACAGGTCCCTCCAGAATACAACCTTTTATGGTGTTTATTCAATACAAGAGCAAGGTAATATTAACTAGAAAGTCTGTACTTCAGCATGTTATCTGTAGCATGCAAACAACACAGCTCCATTCCGTGTGTTTATCAACTGTAAGTAAGTCTATCCTGGTGTTGGACCATGGGAGGGGATAGATTTGGTGGGGCATGCATGTCTCCTTTTGTTGTCTCTTCTGGATAGAGTTGCAGGTGGAACATTTGCTGATAAAGATCTTTACGTCCTCTGTAATCCTTGGCCAAAAAACAGCATCACGTGCCTTTCTGAGACTGGCCTCTACGCCAGAGTGTATTTTGAGTGGACAGTCAGCTCGTAACATGTCAGGGATGAATTGTATTTTTTAATTTGACATTAATTTAACATTATTTTAGGCAAGTCAGTTAAGAACAAAATCTTATTCACAATGACAGCCTACACCGGCCAAACCCTAACCCGGACAACGCTGGGCCAATTGTGTGCTGCCCAATGGAACTCTCAAACACAGCTGGTTGTGATACAGCCTGGAATCGAACCAGGGTCTGTAGTGACACTGAGATGCAGTGCCTTAGACCACTGCGCCACTCGGGAGCCTTGTTGAAGGCCCTATTTCCTTTAAATATCAGGCAATTTTCTGGGAGCTCCTCTTCACAGAAGATTTGGTTCCAGGCCAGCCGTTGTTGACTTCTGCGTACAGAGCCTGAAACAGTGGGTTCTGGGAACAGTGTACTTTGACTGACTCCATTGTCTTTGTTGAGATGTTGACATCACTGGTGTGATCCACCTGTTCCAGGTCAGTTGTGACCTTGCACGTGGAGTTGGTATCTTTGTAGCCTTAGCAACATTCTCTGCCGTCGCTTGGGTGCTGTGAAAAGTGATTTCTTGAAGATCGTCTCAAGTGGTTTGTGGTTTGTGTATTGTGATGAACTCTCTGCCATGCAGATACTGGTCAAACTTGTCACATGGAAAAACAATGGACAAGATATTATTTCTCAATCTGTGCATATCTTTGTTCTGTCTGAGTCAATGTTCTGTCACATGCAACAGGTTGTCCTTTTTGTAGAAAGGGAAGAGAAAGGGTGATACCTAATCAGTTGTACACCTGAATGCCTTCAGCTGAAAAAAGGGCTGTGCTCAAACCTGTCTCACTGGCATCACACTGCAGTGTGACTTCATCATTCACATAGCAGTATTTGAGTACTGGGTGTTGTGTGACTGACTGTTTGATAGTCTCAACTACTGCGTCATGCTGTGGTCGATATGTCCATCCAATGTCCTTGTCAGTCAGGTCTTCTGAGCGGCTCACACACATCAGATTATCGGGGCATGAATTTAGCAAGATATTTCACAAAACCCCAACAGCCGCTGTAGTGACTTGACGTCGGTCGGGGTGTACCCATGTTCTGAATGGCTGTTATTTTCTTTGGGTCAGGGCGAAGGCCCTCTGCGGTGAGAAGATGACCCATGTATGTCACACTGGGCAGCTTTAACCGGAGTTTATTTTTGTTCAGCTTCAGGTTGACATCTCTTGCTCTCTGCAGGCGAGCTGTGAGGTTTCTTTCATGATCTGCCATCGCCTCTTCGTGTGTGTCACCACATCCATAGGATAGAATGCCATCTGTGATCACACTCACTCCTTTTAGTCCCTGTAGTGCTTCACACTGTCTGTGCTGGTAATCTTCAGCTGCTGTCATGACTCCAAATGGCATTCTCAGCCATCTATACCTGCCTGCAGGTGTCCAGAAAGTTGTTATATAGCGGCTCACTTCATCAAGTTTGATTTGCCAATATCCGTCACTGGCATGGAGTACTGAGAATATCTCTGGCATCGAGTACTGAGAATACCTTTGTGTTGGATATCTCTGGTAGAATCTCTTCTATTGTAGGCATCTGGTAGTGCCGATCTCAGTAAGGCTTTGTTGAGTGCACTGGGGACTGTGCATATTCGTAGTTGTTCAGGTTTTTCAATGACAACCATGTCGCTGATCCACAGTGTTGGCTCTGTGACTTTCGTGACGATGTCTGCATTGTCCATTGAATGTATGGCCTTTGGGATCCTTTCTTTCAGTGGAATAGGTATCTGTCTTGGTAGCTGCTACACAGGCCCCGGGCAGCATCGTCCCTCTTCTAGGTGCAACTCCCCAGGACGGTAGCCAAACTCATCCAACACGTCTGTGTACCTTGGAGACGATCTCCTCAGTTGTCATGGTGACCTCAGCGGATGTGATGCTTGGGATGTCGACGTATCTTATGTCTGTGGTTCACGTGTAGTAAGGCTGAGTGTGCCACGTTGTCATCAAGGGCGGCAAAGGGCGGCTACTTTGTAGAATGTCAAAATATAATATATATATTTTTTGATTTGTTTAACACTTTTTTTGGTTACTACATGATTCCATATGTGACCATGAGATTTACCTTTGACATTTATCTGATCCTGCTGCTTTGTCTCATTTGTAGATTTCAGAGAGGGAAAAACAAACACACTCTCCACCTTCCGTTAGTATGTCACTTAACCTCAGGGCTATTATTAAGGAGATAAACCCATCAAACCCAACACATTCCCAACAGCAGGCTGAGAGAGAGGATAAGGAAAATATAGTCTCAAATCAAATTTTGATTTCCGAACAGTGGAAGAAGTAAATACTTAAATACTTAATGAGACTATATTTTCCTTATCCTCTCTCTCAGCCTGCTGTTGGGAATGTCTAGGTGTCAAAGCGTCCATTCACCTCTGGCAGTGTCAAAACCGCAATAACACACGTAACGAGTACGTCCACCTGTGTTGAGTAACCTCCCTTAGCCAAGCGTATCTCTGTAAATGTGTTTTTAGCACTGTACGTCGAAAACCTTACAGTGAAATGCTTACTTACAGGCTCTAACTTACAGGCTCTAACTTACAGGCTCTAACTTACAGGCTCTAATTTACAGGCTCTAACTTACAGGCTCTAACTTACAGGCTCTAACTTACAGGCTCTAATTTACAGGCTCTAATTTACAGGCTCTAATTTACAGGCTCTAATTTACAGGCTCTGACTTACAGGCTCTAACTTACAGGCTCTAACTTACAGGCTCTAATTTACAGGCTCTAATTTACAGGCTCTAATTTACAGGCTCTAACTTACAGGCTCTAACTTACAGGCTCTAACTTACAGGCTCTAACTTACAGGCTCTAACTTACAGGCTCTAATTTACAGGCTCTAATTTACAGGCTCTAATTTACAGGCTCTAATTTACAGGCTAATTTACAGGCTCTAATTTACAGGCTCTAAATTACAGGTTCTAACTTACAGGCTCTAACTTACAGGCTCTAATTTACAGGCTCTAATTTACAGGCTCTAATTTACAGGCTCTAATTTACAGGCTCTAATTTACAGGCTCTAACTTACAGGCTCTCTAAGTAAAGAAATAAAAACAACAGTTAAAAGACAGTGAAACATAACAGTAGCGGGAAATGATGAGTAGAGGAAGATAGGTGTGTTTATGTGCCTGTAAAGGCTGTAATCTGGTCTCTAAATGCTGAAGTGAGACTGTAATTTCTTCACAATTACCCAAAGAGGAAAATAACATGCTTCCCATCATGTGACATCTCTCTTTGTGTCTCTGTCTGTCTCCTCCTTCCTCTCTTTCCACTCTCAGGTTCATTGTGTTTTCGCAGTGTTAAAGGAGACAGAGGGTTATATTTTAACAAACCGAACACAATGGTAAATCATAGCGCAGGTGGTAGCACTATACTCTAGGTTCAAGGGGTGTGTCAGAAATATTTGTTGCTATTTTTACAAATAGAATGCTGGCGTTGGGGTTAAAGCACTATGTTTTGATGAATAAAGGAACTTGTGGGTGTGTCGAGGCTTGGCACCTCACTGGCCAATCAGAATGTTCTCCATGACTAAATATGTGGTTGCTTCAAGTTGTGTATTTACTATTTCATGTATTGTCTTGAAATCAACTCCAATTGAAATGTTTGTCCGTTATAGTTTGTTAAACAAAATAACAAAATGGAGACCTATCTTTGCTAAATATTTTAACATGAACCCATTTGCAGTCCACATTGTTCTATGTAATTGAAGGCTTCCGTAGCAGTCTAACTGATATAGAGGCTAGGCCAATTGCAAATTGCATTATGGCTGAACACGGACATGCCAATCATTGTCAATAAGAAAAATGACATTCATTATTGATAAGGCCTAAAGAGTGTGAATAATTCTAATCACATTCTAAACAAAACGAAACAACAACTTGTTGTTTTAAATAGGCTAAATGCAGTCACCTGTACCAAAGTATTACTCCCTGTGGGTGAATCCTATTAAAACAACACACACAATGGAGGGTTTTAGCACATCCAAACATTTCGCAATAACTGGAAAAAGGACCCAATACAAAGAGAAAGGAAAAAAGTCCACTCACCGTTATACTGCTCCCAAATACACCCTATGTTTTATGACCATAACCGGGAACCATTTTGCAGATCACATTGCATACACACATGTCCAGAGGTTGCAACGCGTAGGTGTCATGGACGTCGTCACCGTAAAACCAGGAAGGTGAATCTTTATAATAAGATTGGTTGTTTTTCGTTAAAATGTTCTACAACCAATCTTCTTTTTTTTTTTTTTTTTACAAGAAAAACACGTACATGTAAAATGTAATGATATCATAAAATCGCCAAGATAAAAAAAAAGAAGACGCATTGCTGTAGAACCAGCGTTCGTTATAGTAGGCCTAAGGGAGGGGTTTTGAACACACGAAACGGAGAACAAGCCATTGTTACAGGTCACAGATGCTTCGCTGGTATTGAGAGGAGGTTCTCATCTTTCTTCGTGATGGACATGGACTCGTAGCCTACATCATGGTAAGGCGTTTATGCACATCCAAAATGGGATCTCCACGGCTGAAATAATGTAGGCCTGCCTACAATACACAATGAGAAATTAAAAGGGAGTGTCAGCTCACTGTTTTACTCCTCTCAAACTTTATATTTTAATAAAGCTTTGGTGGTTGAGATATATTTCCAGGTGGTCTCGGGAGCCAACCCCTTATTCGTTAGTCTTAACTTCATCGCGATTGCATTGGGCAAGAAAATAAAAAAAAACTTCATTGAGAGGAAGTGAGTCTATGCTTGGTTTTATACGAAATAAAACTAAATTGGAAAAAAACACGAGTTTTTTTATGTTTCTAAATACAGGCACCGAAAGCACATTAGCCTTGCGCATACGGGCAGTGTGCATCCCGGTTGGATAGGCTGCGTTTTTTTCCGCTGTCAAAATGCATGCCATAACCAACTGCGTTACCCTTCAAATCTGCTTCTGCTTGGCCTTAAATATCCCAACCAGCGCTGCCTGAAATGAACACTTTTCACAAGCTTAAAAAGATTTCTAACCATCCCATCTGAGCGCAAGCCTGCTGATATAAGACCGGTAACTTGCCTATCCAGGCGTTAGAGCTGGGAAATGCCAGTGCGCCAATTTATACACGACAAAATTACAAACTATCTTGTGTTTTAACACTAGCGCCTCCTTAACGCGCCCCAAAAATAGAGCCCTTAGTGCCTTAAAGTGTGTACTTCCTTATTTAGTGTACACTCTGTAGTGTTACTGCATAGTGTGTTGGAGTCCCCAGTGTTCCTTATGGCCCCTATAAGCATTGCATGTTGTCTGTCTATAATGGACGTCACCATATCATTGTCTTTATAAAGCCACAGAATGCTTGTTAGGAGGGTAACCGTATAGAGACACAATGTCCTGTTTTAGCAATGGCTTCACAAACCAGCTGAAACGTCTCTCCCCTTGACTTGGTTGTGTAAACCTATTTAATTAAAAAGGTTGTCTTGCTGTGATGGATATCTAAGATTCTTGTTTGACTCTATTTTAGTGGATGTGTCATATTTCCCCCCCCCCCCCCCCCTGAACCAAATATATTTTGTTTTGCTCGTCAATGTTAATATTAGTCACCCAGCTTTACCATCTGCTTGTCACCATGTACACGCTTACCACTAACGTAATCATTCAATCAAATGTATTTATAAAGCCCTTTTTTCATCAGCAGATGTCACCACGTTCATCTAGAGAAACCCAGCCTCAAACCCCATCCCATTCAGTGAAAGGATGTGGGCACCCAGACACTGCAAATCTGATGAGTACAGATTTGTTTTGTGCCCCCCCCCCCCCCCCCCCCCCCCCCCCCCCCCCCGCTCCATCAAAGAGTTCCCATCCATGTTTTACATGAACCAGAGTTCATGTGCATTCAGTGTGTGTGCGGGCGGGCGTGTGTGTGCGGGCGTGGGTGTGTGTGTGGGGGGTGAGGGCATGTGTGTGCGGCGGTTGTGGGCGTGGGTGTGTGTGTGCGGATGGGTGTGTGTGTGGGCGTCGGTGAGTGGTGGGTGTGGGTGGATGTCTACCATAGGACACCGGTGGCCTGTAAAGGAGAGAAGTGAGTCCTGACCTGTTGGGGTGACTGGTCTCCTCTGTTCAGCTGAAAGAGAGGGGGAGTGAAGGAGAGAGGGGGAGCAAGGGAGAGAGGAAGAGAGGGGGAGCAAGGAGAGAGGGGCAGCAAGGGAGAGAGGGGGAGTGAGGGAGAGAGGGGGAGCGAGGGAGAGAGGGGCAGCAAGGGAGAGAGGGGCAGCAAGGGAGAGAGGGGCAGCAAGGGAGAGAGGGGGAGCAAGGGAGAGAGGGGGAGCAAGGGAGAGAGGGGGAGCGAGGGAGAGAGGGAGAGAGGGGGAGTGCGGGAGAGAGGGGCAGCAAGGGAGAGAGGGGGCGTGAGGGAGAGAGGGGAGCAAGGGAGAGAGGGGCAGCAAGGGAGAGAGGGGGAGCAAGGGAGAGAGAGGGGGGAGAGAGGGGGAGTGAGGGTGAGAGGGAGTGAGGGAGAGAGGGGCAGCACGGGAGAGAGGGGCAGCAAGGGAGAGAGGGGCAGCGAGGGAGAGAGGGGCACGCGAGGGAGAGAGGGCAGCAGGGAGAGAGGGGCAGCAAGGGAGAGAGGGGGAGCAAGGGAGAGAGGGGGGAGC